>NC_142602.1:68049410-68215244 GCF_041222555.1 Hakea prostrata
TATCCCGACTTCGCAAGATAGATTTGCTAAAGTGCCAAAGCAACCTTTCGTCCTTCGGCCTCGCCTCCGTATTCCTCGTACTTCGACGACAGCTCTATCCATTTCTCGAACAAGTGAGTTTTAGATTTCTCATCTCCTTCCCCTTTTCCCCCCAATAGTAAACCGCACAGTAGTTATACTTGGGGTTTAGTTTTTTGGTCCGTCGATGCTTTAGAAAACTAGGGTTTCCCCATTGTTGTTGCTGCGTTTATTTCTCGTACCGATACGGCTGTTTGTTTTTTGTATAGTGGCTCCCAAGATCAACCCGACTTTATCGAGCAAAATCTCGCAAGAATAGCGTTCCGTCGGTGGTGATTGGGGCCAGTGCGGTGGTTTCAGCTAGTGAATCCTCCAAGCGTAAGGCGACCGCTAGCGGTGAATCTTCAAGTCGATTCCCGCAGCCTTCGTTGCTGCCGTCCCTCGCGCCTCCTTTGCCCGAAGTGACCGCTCGTCTTTCCCAGAAGATCTTGATCACTCCGTTGCCGATGGTCCCGGCTGCAATCCTCGCTGGTGAGCCTGTCGGTGCACCCCCGAAGGAGACTCTTCGGGCATCCGAGGCAACTATGTTGGCGCCTCGATGAAGGTGTGGCCCAGCAGGTGCTGCTCCTATTTCTAACTCTAGTGCTTGTTTGGCATCCTCCTCCTCTCCTTCGAGTTGGAGGACTTTGCCACCGGGAAGCGCCGTCGGATGACAAGTGATGCAGCTCATCCTTCTCTTGGTGTAGTTCGTCCTTCTCTTGATGTAGCTCATCCTTCTCATCCTTCGCTCGAATTAGTGTCAAACGAGTTTGACAAAGCGTTGGAATGGTGTACCGCTGCTCGAATGACTTCGAGAGCGCAGCTTCTTTCCAAACTTCCGATGAAGTCTTTACGAGTCACCGGTGATGTAAGTCTTTCTTCATTATCCTATGATTTTGAAAAATACTCTCCGCTCCTCGCTAACTCGAAAGTTGTTTGCAGGAGTCTTCTGGTAACTTCCACAACCAAGTGGAAGCAAGTCACTAAACTCAGAGGTTGAGCAATGAAGCTTCTAGGCTTCGGGAAACTCTCGAAGCTAAAGATGTTGAGATTGCTCTCCTTTGGAATCTAGCTTGGGAGGTGGCAGGAGAAAAGAATTTGATGATTGGTCGTCTTCGGTCGATTTGGATGATGCCGGGAGAAGATCCGGCGACCGGAACGGACAGTTGGAAAGTCGGAGCTAAAGGATCTGAAACATTACCCGAAAGGCAAGCCGTCGTTCCTTTGCCCGAATCCCTTCCAACCGATGTTCGCAGAGAGCTCCGTGTCTTCAAGTATTTACACAAGAAGCCTTTTGTTGATATGTTGAATGCTTACAACTTGCGAGCGCATCGGGATGGTGAGAACGAAGTATGGGAATCAATACTAAGGAAAGATCCTCATTTTGATACGACTCCCTACAAAGTCTTGTTTGCCATCCCGAAGTATTTACCAACCCGGGTATTCCTCCTCCCGATCGGACCAAGGATAAGATTGATCCTCCACCTTCCGATCCAGATATTATGCAATATCCGGAAGATTCTCCTGTTTATTCTCCGCCGGAAGAAGTCAATTATGACGAGCTTGTGCCGAATGCGAGTTTGGTCGAGGACCATTCTTCTCCCGGACAAGCCGGGCAAAGAGTATGAAATTGCAGAGGATTTTCTGAATATTGGAATATTTTTGTAATCCTCATTTCTTCTCTTCTTTTCCTTGACTCCTCTCAATGGTTGACTCATATGTTTGTTCTAGCAAAGTCGCATCGATCTTGTATAACTTGTTAATCAGCCACCGTAATGACCTTCTTCTTTGATCGGAGATTGTATCCAGCTCTTGTAATTGTTTTGATACTGGCCTCTTTGGATCTTCTCCAAGAAATAAGAAATTACTTTATCTTGAACTTTGCTAGCCACTTGAATCGTCGTTGTATTAGGTCTTAGTTGTCCGAAACAATGCCTACACTTAAGGATTTCCGGAGAAATACAATAAGTCTGAGAAGGAACTCACTCGGGTTTTAAACCGATGCCTTATACTTAAGGATTTCCGGAGAAATACAATAAGTCTGAGAAGGAACTCACTCGGGTTTTAAACCGATGCCTTATAGTTGGATCTTGTTCTTGAATGTGGTGTATGATGCCCCCCAATCAAAAGATAGTTTGTTGAAAACCAAAAATTGCATTGATTGAGTTGAAAATGATTACATCGCGAACAAAATTGAAATCATCTTCAAGGATAAAACTTTTTGAGATGCCTAGCATTCCACGAACGATCCAATTTTTCTCGGGAATCAATGTTCTTCAGCTTGTAAGCTCCTCGAACCGACCGGTTTCACAACCATATAAGGTCCTTCCCGGGAAGGGTCCAACTTTCTTTGGTGACGCGGGTCGGAAGCTAGGGTGTTTCTCAACACCAAATCTCCGGCTAAGTACCGACAATTCTTCACTCGAGTATTATAATGAGACGCTATCCTTCTTTGATAATGTTGAGTTCGTGCTATTGCCTTTGCCCGAACTTCATCCAACAAATCAAGACTATCAAGCAGTCCTTGTTCATTTGCTTTTTCCTCGAACTCACGATCCCTTAACGTCCCTGCCATTATCTCCACCGGTGCCAATGCTTCGGATCCATATGCCAACCTGAATGGAGTTTCTCTTGTAGGTGTTCGAACCGTAGTTCTATAAGCCCACAAGACATTATATAGTTCTTCGACCCAAGAAGCTTTGTCACTTCGAGTCTTCTCTTTATTCCTTCCAAGAGCGTTCGGTTAGTAACCTCTACCTGGCCATTGCTTTGGGGGTATGCCACCGAGGACATACGATGCTCGATCATATATGTTCCACTGAATTGCTCAAATTGTGGACGATCGAACCGAGTACCATGGTCGATGACAATTATCTTTGGAATCCCAAAGCGATATATGATTGATTCAAGCACAAATTTCTCCACTTTTTTCTCAGTAATTGTCGCCAAAGCAATCGGCTTCTACCCATTTTGTGAAATAATCAATTGCTACTATCGGGATATTCTCGTCCGCCCGATGCCTTGGTGAATTTGCCCATGATATCAATTCCCCACATTGCAAAGGGAATGGGATTTAGAATTGAAGTCATAATCTCCGCCCGGGCGCTTCGACATCGTAGCATGAATTTGACAAGCTTACTACATCGACGAACGTAGTCCATAGCAGCTTCTTGGATCTTAGGCCAATATAACCCCAATCTTAGAATTTTGTGGGCCGGGGCTCGCCACCCATGTGAGCGCCACAAATTCCTTCATGAACCTCGCCTAAAGCCGAGTTTGCTCCTTCGGGGCCTATACATCTCATAAGGGGTCCAGCATAAGATCTTTTATATAGTCTCCCATTTTGAATGACAAATCTAGCTGATTGAATCTTGATCAACCTTGCTTCTACCGGATCCTCAAGTAACTTGTCATCTCTTAGATATTCAATTATTGGATCCATCCAACAACGTTCGCTTCAATATAAGAAATTTCTTTCTCATGATAACTTGGAAAAGTTACCTCTTCAATATAGACCGAAGGGTCTAGATTCTTTTCCTTGGCATTGGCTAGTCGGGATAGCTCATCCGCCACCGAATTTTCATTCCTCGAAATCCGAGATATCTTCAAATTCGAAATTGGTTCTCGAAATGCCCGCACTATCTCCCGATATTTTTGCAAGCGTGGTTCTTTAATGCCATACTCCCCCCGGACTTGGTTGACTATAAGCCGAGAGTCACTATAAATAGTAACATCTCGTAATAGCTAATGCCTTTGACAACCGAAGTCCCGCTATTAGGGCCTCGTACTCCGCTTCGTTATTACTCGCATCAAATGCGAATCTCAAAGCATATCGAATAATGAATCCCGCCGGACTTTTTAATAGAATTCCAGCTACCGCTCCATCTTTATTACTCGATCCATCGACATATACCTCCCAAGTGGTTGGTATAATGGGATCTTCAATGGTGGGTTCCACCGGTGCAAGAGTTTCTACTACAAAGTCGGCTAATGCTTGAGCCTTGATTGCAGTCCCGGGCTTAAAGCTCACTTGGAACTCACTTAGCTCAACCGACCAGGATACCATCCTTCCGGACAAATCAGGTTTGTTAAGAACTTTACTAAGAGGAAAAGTTGTAAATACCTCAATTGGATGAGCCTCGAAAATATGGCCTTAGCTTCCGGCGGCCATCATGAGAGCCGAGCTTGCTTCTCAATCTCGCGAATATCTTGTCTCCGCATCCAAGCAACACGTGGCTTACATAGTAAATCGGCCATCGTTTCTTATCTTTCTCCCGAACAAGTACCGCACCGACCGCGGAAAGGGATGTCGCTAGATATAGCTGTAATATTTCCCCCTTCTCTCGGTCCGGACAGGATCGGTGGTTGTCCAAGTGCATCTTTTAATTCCTCAAAAGCTTTCTCGGCACTCTTCATCCACTTTGCTTCCTTATCGCCCTTCGGGTCTTTAAGTGCCTTGAAGAAAGGCAAACATTTTTCTCCGGACTTGGAGATAAATCTATTTAAGGCAAGAACTCTCCCTCGTCAAACATTGTACATCCCGAACGGTTTTGGGAGCCTCCATATCAATCGAGCTTGTATTTTGGCAGGATTTGCCTCAATTCCCCTCCGTGATACCATGAAACCCAAGAATTTACCCGAGGAAACCCAAAGGCACATTTTTCGGGGTTCAACTTCATTTGATGTTTCCTCAAGATCGAGAAAACCTCGACCAAATCTGCAATGTGATTTGCTTTTGTAAAGCTTTTCACCAAAGCATGTCGTCAACATATGCTTCAACGTTCTTTCCTATCAGCTCTTTGAAAATCTTGGGCCCTCTCGATATGTTGCTCCCGCATTTTTCAAGCCAAAAGGCATGACCTTGTAATAATAGCTTTCACGATCAGTCATAAAAGCCGTATATTTCTCATCTTCCTTATTCATAAGGATCCGATTATACCCCGAGTAGGCATCCATGAAACTTAAAGTTTCATACCCCGCAGTAGCATCTATCAAGAGGTCAATCCGAGGCAACGGGTAACAATCTTTTGGGCAAGCTTTGTTTAGATCCGTGTAGTCCGTACACATCCTCCACTTCCCATTCGCCTTTTTCACCATCACCACGTTGGCCAACCAAGTTGGGCACTCGATTGGTTCTATGAAACCAGAATTCTTAAGTTTTTCAACTTCATTCCGAACGGCTTCATACTTTTCAATAGAGAAATTTCTTCTTTTTCGTATCACCGGTTTCGCCTTAGGGTCTATCCGAGTTTGTGCTCGCAATGGTCCGATCGATCCCGTGCATGTCCTCAGCAGACCACGCGAATACATCTTTATTTCCGTTGAAGAAATAACTTCAATTCATCTTTAAACTCTTCCAAACTGCTCGACCCGACATAAGTAATTTTTTTCGCATCCTCGGTACACACACTGGATTTGCTCTAGTTTCTCCACCGGTTCGGGCCTTTGCATCTCTGTCTCTTCCCAATCATCTCGAACTTCTATGGGGAGGGCAAGTAACCTTCTTCGGACCCTCCTTGTCTTTTAAATAGGCAACATAACACCGCCAAGAGATCTTCTCGGTCGAGGAGACTTGACCGATTCTCATATCGGCCGGGAATTTTATCTTCGTGTGTTTTGTCGAAACAATAGCACCTATCTTAGATAAAGATGGTCGCCCGAGAATCATATTATAGGCTGGTAGTTCTCGAACTACCAAAAAATTGATTCGGACAGTTGTTTCCCTTAGGAAAACTTCCAATGGATAAATCCAATCGAACCGATCCTTCCGCCACCGCAGATGACCCCCGCAAAGCCATATAGGTGTGTTGATGAAGGTTTCATCAAATCTTGATCCACCTTCAATTTTTGATACACTTCGTAAGAAATTAGGTCAGCCGCAGCACCCGTATCAATCAATACTCTATGCACTTCCCGCCGTGCAATCTCTACCTTGATGACTATAGCATCATCATGAGGTAAACAAACATCTCTCTCGTCTTCTTCGTTAAAGGTGATAGAATCTTCACCATTCAGCCTTCTTCCGCTTTCGCGCCTCTCCGGCTCCAACAAATTTGGATTTGGTTTTTAAACTCCGGAATGATTCAAGCTCGGACCCCCGAAGATGGTAAGGATCGGTGACCGAGTAGCAGCCTTCAATCACCTCCTTGCCTTTTTTGGACTTCGGGGCCTCCCTTGATCGTTCGAATCGACCGAACGATTCCTTTTAGGGGCAGCCGCACGTGGCCCTCGTGGCTCCTCCCTTCTTCTCGCTAACAAAACCGGACGGATGTCCCCGAGATATCAATCTCTCAATATCTCGCCTTCGATGACGACAGCCATTAGTGTAATGACCATAGTCTTTGTGGAATCGGCAATACTTTTCCCGATCCCGCCGCTCCTCCGGGTTTCAAAAGAATTTTAGGTGGCCACTTCAAAATATTTTTTCTTTTGAGGATATTCGAATATCGGCCCGAGGAGCATTCAATGGAGTGTACTCACTTCGCCGGGGGATCTTTGGCGCCAAGGTTGGGATCTTCCAACCCGATCACGAACATTCTTCTTTGGCTTCGCTTCGTCAGAGCCTTTTGTTCCTTATTGGAGACTTTATTATCTCCTTGGCACGCATCTAGAATCTCCATGACTTCAGCCTCGCTTCGGCATCTCTCGTACCAATTCAGCATAAGTCGTGGGTATATCATGTAGTAATAACTCCAGGAGTTTCCGATTTGTGAGTCCCGTGGAATAGAGCGGTTCTGCCACTGCTCATCCAAGTTTTCTATCTCCATCGTCACTTTGTTGAATCTTTCTCGAAACTCTCCGATCGATTCGTGCTTTCCCCGTTTGACAAGAAACAAGGTTTCTTCCGTTTTCTTGACTCGTATCCCACTGTGGAATCGCCCTATGAATTGGCGTGCCAATTCGTCAAAGTTTACGATCCTTCCCGAGGGAAGGTTAGAAAACCACTTTTGTGCCGCTCCAGTTAGAGATGATCCGAAAACCCGCATAAAATTTCATCGAATTACTCGAAACCGCCATGGTCTCGTTGGTAATAGCCAATGTGAGCCGTTGGATCTCCGGAGCCATCGAATGTTGAGAAGGTAGGCAAACGGAAGTTATGGGGAAACCGATATCCCGCGATTGGCTCAAAGAAAAGGAGTCTTCCGAATGACCGAGTAAATATCCTCGCTTATTCTTCCCTTAGCCAATTGCCCTAACTTCTCATTGATGTTGGCCAATTCTTGACCAATCTGGGTCGGGTGATCTTCAAGAATACGATCACGACCCCCGATTAACACGATCATCACGTGCTACTCGATCATCACGAACAGCCCGTCCTTCACGAACGTTTCTCTCGTCACGAACCGCTCGATCATCACGAACGATTCTTCCCGATAAAGGGTGAGTGAGTTCTTACCCTGAATCCAACCTTGTATTTGAATCGGTTGTACTCTCTTGCGGTCTATCGAACCGATCGCCTCGCCTTGGTTGATCATCAATCCTCCGAAGTCCTCGATCTCCTTCACGAAAATTCTGATCAACATTCCGGTCTTCAGCCATTCTTTGGTCACGTGGCAATGCACGTCTCCCCGAATCGTGTTGATCGGGTTCTTGTGGTAAAACCACTCGCCCGGTGAGCAAGCGGAGTGCTTGGCTCACCTCCAAGAGTTGAATCTTTACCCGATCCAATTGATCTTGGATTGTATCGAGGAGGATTACGTCCTCCCCGGCCCTTATTCACTTCGATAGGATTTTGGCTTTCCCGGGGAATATCCTGGATTATTCACCCTGTATCCGAACACCGGAATTGCGTTGTGCGTGTGGCTGCTGCGGCTGCTGATCTAGTCACCATGGCTTTTTCAAGTCTTTCCCACGGATGGCGCCAAATGATGCGTCCAAAATCTGCTCAGCCCTTGGATCTCCACGTAGTGTCCCGCAAAACAAAAGCGTCAGATGTGGCCCGACCGCTGGGGTCGGGAGTCCACCTCCGAAGGCTAAGTCGCTTGATGAACTTAATCACAAACGGCTCGCTAGAAGCACAGAGCTAATGAATGAAGAAACGGGAAAGGTGATCTAGATAGCGTGACGCCGATAGTTGAGGTCTATCGCATGTATCCGAACCCGAGTCTCGTATAGTATTCTCCTTGATCAATTGATCCGTCCCTCACCTTGTATAGTAGTGAGGTTTATATAGAGTGTACCTTCGAATCTCCTTCATTGGATGCACTCGAGCCTTCTTCGGGTAGTCGTTGGATCTTATCAATAAGATCCGTTGAGCGATAGACTTCTACTAGTTTGGGCTAGTAGAGGACTCCTGAGATAACCGTTAGGTTATGCGATAGTTATCCCTTTGATGATGATTATCCGCAGCCGTCGGTTTGAGTCTCGTTGTCATCAGTGGTGATTACCCTAATCCATAAGTAAGATTAGGGCACGCTGCACGCAGAATAATCTTTCTTCTTGACAAGCCCGCCTCCCGCCCCCGGCGCCCCGGGGGGGGGCCGTTTCCCCCCCCCCGCGGGGGGGGGGGGGGGGCCCCCCAACCACCCCCCCTCTTTTTAAAAAAAACTCTCCATATCAACACCAAACCAAACCGGCCCGTTATAGCCCGAACCAAACCTTAATGGGCCGTAATTGGGCTAAGGGTTGTGGAGCCCGCACCAACCCAAAACCGAAGCGCAACCCATTATAACCCGTTTTGTAATTTTACATTAAATAGTATTTGAACCATTATATTACCATTAAGTAGTTGGTATAGACAATTAAAATAAATTAAACATTAATTCAAAGATCAAATAGTCATTTTACTGCTTAATATCTAGGTTCTTGATTTCTATAGAATGGGTGGATTTTTTTTTAATGGAAATTGACCAATAGAAACTTTTGTTTCCATATAATTTTTGCTTTTGTTGTAGGATGCTCAATTGTTTCTTCTTGTTCATTTTTTTACACACCATTAATCGTTAGTCAACCCGAATCTAAACCGTTAGCTCAAAACCGTTAGTTAGCCCGAAACCAAACCGCACCAAACAAAAACCGGCCCGAAACTGCTATTTTGCTAATGGACCGTGTTTGAGCTAGGTGTTTTTGAGCCCGAAACCTTTAGGCCCAGCCCCAAACCACACCGTTGACACCCCTTAGTTCCTTAGTTCAAAGCAGAGAGGGAAACAAATCAACAGTGGCGTAAATAAGACTCTTCACATCCCTAAATTCCAACTATCATCGCACGCAGTTCATCTGGTTTCGGTAGCCTTTCTGTCCATTTCTCCGTTCTTTTATCTCTTCCCAATCCTCAGGCCATAAGCCCCAGCCAATCCACCATCAAGAAATCCCTCAATAACAACAACAATCAAAACAATAGGAACAAGATTAATGGTGTCTGCTTTTGTTCTTCCTTGTCCATGAAGACCCTACACCCCATCATGGGGGAGAAGACAACGTTCCCCATATACCAGCAGAGGGAGGAATGTGGGATGAGCACAGCAGGGACGAGCGCCTGATTTTCCCCCACAGCTACCCCAGCAAGAGCCTTGTCGGAGACCGACATGTTTTTAATTTAGCTTGATTTTGAAAATTTAAAAAAAGACAAACAAATCTCAGCCATTTTTTTTCTTTCCTCAAGGATACGTGTAAAAATTCTAATTTATCCATGGAAGCACGAACGAAATCCCTCTCCCAAATTTCAAATAAGCAAAACAGCATGAGGAAGAAGAAATTACTGGAGATGAAAAAAATGTTAGTTTGAAACCGTGAAGAAAAAAATATGTCTAAAAATAATGATCAGAGGTAGCAGAGGCGAGAGAGAGAGGAGGAAGTAGGATGAAGAAGATGATGAAGTGTTATATATCTTCGTATGGCTGCAGCTGGAGAACAGGGACTTGGAGCTTTTCTGTTTATGTTTGCCATTATCCATGGGGCAATGATAAGGTTGCACTTGGACACATGATACTCAAGAGATTTTTAAAAATGTTCTAAGGGCCTACTTGGTTACATGAATCCAGAGATGTCAAATCTCTGGATTCATGAATGCGAGATTTATACCCGTTTGGTTGTGAAAATCTCTGGATTCATGAAATCTAGAGATTCATCTTTTTACACTAAAAACGTGAATTTATAGATTTATGGGTATGCGGTGAAATCTAGAGATGGGTGAAATCCAGAGATTTCATCCATACTATAAAAACGCTAAACATTTGTTCATTCAGAAAAATCACTGATAAATCCACATGTTTCATTCCACATATTCGATTAACCAAACAATTAATTTTATAAATTATGACTCCATAGATTTGAAATCTATAAATTTGAAATCTCTAGATATTTGAAATCTCCAGACTCATGTAACCAAACAGGCCCTAACGAAACTTGCAAAAAGTCTCTCAAAAACATGCTCGATTCCAAAACTATAGAAAGGCTCTCAATGTCTAAGGGCTTGTTTGGTTACTTGAGTTTGAAGATTTCAAAAATCTAGAGATTTCAAATTTATAAATTTCAAATCTATGGAGTCATGATTCATAAAATTAACTGTTTGGTTAACCTGAGTCTTTGAAATGAAATCTATAGATTCATTCTAAAAAACCATTTATGTTACTTTTCAGTACAAGTTTTTACTTTCAGTACATGAGTGTTGCATGTAAAAATGAATCACATCCTCTATTTTGTATCTTGTCATGCATGTCAATGCTATAATAATATTTTATCATTCTTATGGTTACAACAGAAGAAGGAAGTAAGCTTTTCTATAAAACACTCTATGGCAAGTCTAAAACAATAATCATTCAAATTAAAAGGAAAGTGGGGTTCTTTTGGGCATTAAAGTTGGCTAGATACAAGTGAGCTCTTTGTGGCACCAACAGTGAGACCACCGCATAGGAACTTGATGAACTTTTGATACGAGCTGCTATAGTGCTATGTACCGGTACCCGGATTGCTAAATAGCATATTGTGCTTAAGATTGGTCTAACTGAACCATCTTTACCAGCCATCAATGTGAACACCAATGGCTTGGCATGCTATGTTGATGAATGATCTAATTCCAATTGTTGAGATTACATCCTCTGTCCATGGTGCTTATGACATTGATGTGTGTGTCAATTGTAATTGAATGCATTTTCCAATGTAACTGAATGTGTTCTAAACTTCATGCTATGACGCATTAATCATTTACCAACCGAAAAATCCCTCAAGATTTTAAGTACCAATTCTTAGAATCAATCGCATTCTTAATCTAAAACTAATCACACTAAGGTTTCTTAAATCAAACTAAATCTAACCCAAACACCCGTCCTTGAGGCCAGGGCAATTGACACCATTACGTGTAACATATGGTGTGACAAATTTGTAATCTTTTAGCATATATATATATATATATATATATATATATATATATATATATATATAAAAAAAAAAAAAAAAGAAGAAGAAGAAGACAAATTTGTAGTAATACCTTGACTATTTATAAGAGCAACATAATTGAAGAGTAACACAGGTTGTATAACTTGGATTGGCTCGAAGTTAGGTAGAAATGGGCCCAAATTCTGGCCAGTCTTACCCAAGCCCATTACAATGAAGATTCAAACATCAGACTCAAATAAGTTATCCACAGAGACAACTCTGTGAGCCTCAATAAGTTGGCTTAGTTGGCAAAAAATTAAAGTTTTTTTGTATGAGGTCAAAAGTTCAAATATTTTTGGGCTCAGGATGAAGTCCTACCATATATTTAAATTACACATAAAAACTACCTTGAGAATGTAGTCAACATGAGGGTAAATTCACCTGGATGAACCTTAAAAAAAAATTGATAAATTAAAATATGATATAAAATAAAGAGAAAATATAGAATACAAAAGAAGAAAGACAAGATCGGTTTAGTACTTTTATTAAGTTAGTCATTCTATATTTATAATGGAACTAGCATCTTCTCTGATATGGTAATATCAGAGTCTATAAAGAAATATAATATTTGATTCTCATACACAATAAGATAATCTTGATATGGAAGAATAGATTGACACCCAAGATAGAATGTGCATATAATGAAAATATTGACTGCCAACATTGTGTAATGAGATGGTTGTGATCTTCACCAATATTGTATCCTGAGGTAGTTGAGATCTTCAATTGGAAATACAATCTCTTTGGGGATAATGCACATCCATAATAAATAATATTTATAACACTCCCCCTTGGATGTCCAGCAATAGATATACCTCGTTAAAACCTTACTAGAAAAACCTTGTGGGAAAAAATCTTAGTGAAAGAAAAAGAGTATACATATCTAAATAATACGTATTGGTAGATGCCTCATTAAAAACCTTACCAAGAAAACCCAATGAGATAAAACTTTGGTTAAGGGAAAAAGAGTGCAGCACGTATTTTACTCCCCCTGATGATAACATCATTGAGTATCTTTAAGTACGTACATTCCAATATCATATACCAGCTTCTCAAGATTTGAAGTATGCAACTTTTCAGTAGATAAATCTGTCAAATTATCACTTGAACGAGTTTGTTGAACTTCGATTTCACCATTTTATTGAAGACCATGAATGATGAAGAATTTTGGTGAAATACGTTTCGTTTTATCTCATTTGATATATCATTTCTTCAATTGAGCTATGCATACAGTATCTTCATATAATATTTTTGAAACTCCTTCTTCTAGTAGAAGACCGCATGCTTCCTGAATGTGTTGTATCATTGATCTTAACCAAATATAAAATAACTAACATTCACTTGTGAATAAATAGCATGTTTGAGATTTATAGATCAGATAAATATCCTGCATCTGCATAACAAGTAAGTTGATGTCTTCATTCATAAAATAATATAATGTCAATAATTCCTCAAATGTACTGAAATATATGTTTTATAACATTTCAGTGTCTTCGTATTGGAGAAGAGATAAATCTTGCTAATACACTTATAGAAAATGCTACATCCGATTATGTATTATCAGCAAGATACATTATTGTCCCAATTGCACTAAGATATGGTATTTCAGGACCAAGAAATTCTCCACTGTTTTCTTGGGGTCGAAATGAATCTTTTTTTATATTGAGCGATCTCACAACCATTGGGGTACTTAATGGATTTACTTTTTAATGAAAAATCGTTTCAAAATATTCTATATATAAGTTGATTGATGTACGAATATTTCATTCGTCAAATGCTCAATTTATAAGTCAAGACAAAACACTGTCTTTTCAAAATTTTCATTTCAACTTTCTTCAAATAATTTACTGCTTTTGAAAATTCTTCTGGAATTCCAATGATAGTTAAGTCATTTTCATATACACTTATTAAAATCAAATCCATATCCTTTAATAAAAGCACAATAATAAATTGGATCATATATTCTTCATTTAGTAATTATCCACTAAAAAGATTATACAATATATGTCTTGATCATCTCTGAAGCCTTATTGAACAAACTTCCTAAGAATTTTTATATGCTTCAGTCATTTTGAATCCTTTAGGGATTGTCATATAAATTTCATACTCGAGTGGGCCATATAAATAAGCTATAATAATATCTAATATACGCATGTCAAAATTTTCATATACTGCCAAATTAATAAAATATCTTAGGTGATTGCATCCACCACAAAAGAACATGTTTCCATGTAATCAATGTCAAACCTCTACGAAAATTCTTGTACCATAATTCATGCTTTATATATCACAATTTCATTTTTTTCTCATTTCATTTTTCGCACGAAAATTCATTTGTACCCCACTGGTTTTATACCTTCAGATATTGAACTACATGTCCAAAAACTTTAAATTTTCAAGCGAATTCAATACTACTTGAATTGCGTCTTTACGTTGACCAATCATTTCTTCATTTACATTCATCAACAAATTTGTGTTCAAGATCATCGTCTTGTTGCATTATTTCAATAATAACATAATAAGCAAAAATGTTGTCGACAACTTTATATTTTCGGTTCCATATTTTTCCTGCAATGACATAACTAATCGAGATATTTTCATTATTTTTAGGTACCTGAACCTCTTCTGGGGTCTTATAGTAAGTTATGTCTTCAGGATCTTCATAATCAATTGTCTCCATATTATGACAATCTTGATCATTTGCTCTTTTCCTATTCTAGGATTTTATCCTTGGAACAGATTGGTCTTCCACGTTTTAAACGTGGTTTAATTTCATTTGCACCGATAGATTGTCCTGTTGGGACATCAATTCTAATTGGAGCATTTACAGCTGGAATATGAGATTTAGTAACTCTTAGCAGGTCAACAAATCTGGCAGTTGATTCATAATATTTATTGCATTATCCTTTGAACTTCAAGTTCACAGTGCTCAATGTGAGGATCTAATGAGATAATGATAATACATACAATCAATCTCTTTTTCTAACTATTTATTCTCTCCCCCTTATGTTGGAAAAACTAATTCATTAAATAAATCTCATATCATTGGCAATATATTGAATTATATAAGAAGATACATATCCAACATATATTCCCAACTTTATTTGGGAACTCATCTTTGTGCATTGTGGTGGAGCAATTAGAACATAAGCCGCACATCCAAAAAAAATTTAAGATGATAAATATTTTGCTTCTGACCATAAGACAATTGTAATAGGGAGAATTTATGACAACATTTTGGCTTGATGCGTACAAATAATAATTTGTTCTCATAAACAATGGTTTAGCTATTACTTGGAGATATTTAATAAATGATTTTACCAAACCATTTTGGACATAAACCTGAACAACAGGCTATTCAACTGTGATCTCAGTTGTCATACAATAATCATAAAGCCTAAGATGTAAATTCACCAGCATTATCAAGAGAAACTGTCTTTATCTTATAATCCATAAATTGTGCTATTAATATAATTATTTAAGCAAACAATTTCATAAATACCAAATGCGAGTTCATAATGAACATACATGTGACCATTTTATAGGTGCATTTACTAAAATCATATATTATTTGAATGGTCCACATGATGGTGAATTGGCCCATATATTTCAGCCTCTATACGTTTCAAAAACGTAGAATGTTCAATCTCAACTTTAGCTGGTGAATATCTAATAATAAATTTTCTTGAAAATTAGCAATACAAGAAAATTCACTTAATTAAAGAATCTTCTGGTTCTTCAATAGATGACAAATGAATTTTCAATAAAAAAAAATTATCATCATACTTGATCCGAGATGGTCCAACCGGTCATGCCAAATAATAAAACTATCAGAATCAATGTTCACTTGATTTACCCAAGCATGTGTTTCAACATGTGAATATTCATGTATTACAAATTGGGAGAAAATATTTAACACTTTTATAGTGATGTATAGATACTCACTTTTACCATTATTTGTAGTCTCAATCTGATAATCATTTTGGCAAATAGCTTTGAAGCTTAATAAGTTTCTTTGAGACTTACTACAAAATAATGAATTATTTATAGCCAATTTCATCTCTCAAATATAATAGATTAACTCTTCCGGAGCTTCCAATCAATGTTGTACTACTGATTATTATGTGAACATTGGCTTATGCATCATCAATTAAGAGATTTTTTTTTCTCTCAATATAATATGCGTCATACCATATTAAGAAATATTGAATTCTTCATCAATACATCAAAAGATATATAGAAATCAATAAAAAAAATTAAAAAGAAAAAATATTAAATTTAAGATAAATTAACATATAAGATGAGAATTGAGGGCAAAAGAATTATAAAGTAACATAATATCAACTTTATTTTTATTTGAACTCCAATAACATAATCAAATCTTCAATTATTATCTTCAAATGAGTCTACAACATCTAGATGTGTAGTATATGTAAGGTCATCAAAATCATCCGTATTATGGGCAAAAATTTGCCTCAATGTCATTGCTTTGAAAAGTCATATTCATCTCCACATTATCTTCATTTCTTTAATTGAAGTTTGACAAAACTTAATAAAATATTGTGGAGTATGACAAATGTGTGCCTAATAATATTTCATACCACATTGATGACATATATTATCTTTACTCCTTGAAGAATTATATTGAGAATCATTATTATTCTCTTATTTATTTTCATCAGAATGGTAATATTTTCGTCTTTTGCCTCGTCCTCTTCCATAGTCATGATCATAATTATAATTTTGTTTTATTTTAGGCATATCATGAATTGCTACATTCACTTCAGGGAATGGAGCAGTACTAATAATACGAGCTTCATGACTTTTCATTAATAGCTCATTATTTTACTCAACCACAAATAGGCATGATATCATTCAGAGTATTTCTTAAAACTCATTTTACAATATTTCTATTGTAATAAAAAATCTGAAACTTAAAAATTTGTTGGCATAGTTTTATCAATAATATTTTCTCCTTATAATTTCAATAGAGAATTAATTTCAAAAATTACACAATTGTATTTATTTACAGTTTCAAATCTTGCAACTTCATGTGCATCTGCAGAACTGTATTCATTTACAGTTTCAAATCTTGCAACTTCAAATGCATCTGCAAAACTGTACTCATTTACAGTTTCAAATCTTACAACTTCATGTGCATCTGTAGAACTGTATTCATTTACAGTTTCAAATCTTGCAACTTCAGGTGCATTTAATATTGTGATGCAAAACTAACAACCACTATCTATAATAAATAAAATCGTTATTTTTAGATTGATTAATGACAAACCACAATTATTAAGGTAACCTAATATGTTATTTGATTCTTATATTCAATAAAATACATACATTTCTATCACAATGCACTTACATTTCAAGATGGAAAAGGTAAACTCCATTGTTTACAAAAACGTGCGAGGAGGTACATAGTTTGTTATCTTTCTTCTCAAAACACAATACTTTGAACAAAGTCGTTCACAATTATTTCGAACGGAATCATGCTGATAACGTGTTATAAAATAAAAAGAAAATATAGAATACAAAGAAGAAAGACAAGATCAGTTCAGTACTTCTATTAAGTTAGTCATTACATATTTATAATGGAACTAGCATCTTCTCTGATATGGTAATATCAGAGTCTACAAAGAAATATAATATATGATTCTCATACACAATAAGATAATCTTGATATGGAAAGATAGATTGCCACCCAAGATAGAATGTGCATATAATGAATATTGACTGTCAACAATGTGTAATGAGATGGTTGTGATATTCACCAATATTGAATCTTGATGATAGTTGAGATCTTCAATTGAAAGTACAATCTCTTTGGGGTAATGGACATCCATAATAAATATTATTTATAACAAAATAAATATAAAATGGTATTTATCATCTTCTTGATATCTATTTGTCATATATATTTTTTTTGCTAATAACAAGAGTATATATGTAATAAAACTTATAAATTTCAACTAACAGCCAATTCTAAGACTTTCAAATTAGAATTAAAATTCAAAAATCAGGGTCAAGATTTGCTGAAATTCAAAATATAGTATTTTAAAATTTACAGATGGAATCTTGGGAGGTGTTTGGTAATGTTTTTCTCCTCAAAAAAAATCTTAATAATACTAATAGTTTACATATGAGACCTTAAAATTTGAAATATGATATTTGTATATTGACTTTATGCTCATATTGTAAAATTAGCAACTATCAAAATATGTGCTTGGGTAAAAAAACTAAAACTAAAAACGAAAAAAAAAAAGAAAAAAAAAAAAAAAAAAAAAAAAAAAAAAAAAAAAAAAAAAAAAAGGTTAAAAAAATAAAAAAAAAAAAATTTTTAAAAAAAAAAAAATTTTTAAATAAAAAAAAAATTTATTTTATTTATTCTTAATTATTTTTTTTGTTTTTAAAAAAAATATTTATGTTTTTTTTTTTTTTTTTTTTTTTTTTTTTTTTTTTTTTTAAAAAAAAAAAAAAAAAAAAAAAAAAAAAATTATTTTTATATATTTAAAGGATCATTATATTAAGCGAATAATAAATATTAAAAATATATCAATTAATACCGTATAAAGAACCAACCTCCCTTACCCGCAACAACTGTTGCCCCCAATACACCCTTCCTCACTGGTTCCTGCTGAGATTAGAAACCACTAACTTATAAAACGAAATCTAGGACGTCTAGAGGCATCCACATCAAGTTCATTAAGGATTGAAGCTGACCAAGGAATGTTAATATCAGAAATTCCTGTTCTAGCTGCCGAATTTGCCAAAAAATCTGCCACTGTATTAGTTTCACGATAGCAATGTGAAATCTTCCAATCTATAGTCAACAAATATTCTTGTAACTCTCTCCACATATGAAAAATATACCAAGGTATTTTCTTCTGCTGTATTAAAGTCACCACAGCTTTTGAATCACTTTCTACCCAAAGCTTATTAATTTGTAAATGCCTTGCCCAACGTAATCCGTGAATGAAAGTTTCCAATTCAGCCTCAAAGTTGGTTTTAACATTTAAAAAAATACTGAAATTGAAAACCACCGCAGCAACTTCATTTCGAAAGACTCCTCCACCGCCAGACCTTCCTGGATTGCCTAAAGAAGACCCATCAATATTTAGTTTAACCCAACCTACAGCAGGAGGACACCAAAAAATTTCTTGTGGAGGAGCAGCACTAAAAACAGAGAAGTGAAGGCCCAGTCTTCTTGCATCCGAAAAAATGGTAGGAGTTACTTTTCTTCCATCCATTTTAAAGCCAAACTGTACTAAGTCTGAAAAAATTAAACTCATCACCTCATCAGTCCTGAAATTTAAATTTTCAAACCGGATTTGATTGCGGACCATCCAAAGAAAGTATAAAAGCAAACAACATCCATTAATCCAAGCAGTCTGTAAAGGAGACTGTGAAGCCTGGTGTTTCCAAGCCTTGAACGACTCTACAATCGAATCTTTTACTGTCCAACTATAACCAAACTTTGCTGCAAAAGCTTCTCCACATCCACGTGAAAATGAGCAGTGAAGAAAGAGATGTCCTATGTCCTCTGAAGCTTTACCACATAGATTACAACGAGAGGCCAGCATAATCCCTTTCCGAGTCAACAAGGCATCAACTGGTAGCCTATCATGAAAGTCTCCAACAGAAAACTTGTTGTCTAGGCTGCAAAGAAGTCTTCCAAATACTTTTAGCCCATTCCAGTAGTTCTCCTTTTCTACGATAGAGATCCCATGCCGATCGAAAACTAAACTCTCCCCCCACTGAACCTTGCCAATGACAAACATCAACAAAACCAGCACAAGGTACAAGATATAACATAATAAGAGAGATTACCTCTTGAAATTTGGCATTGTCCACTGACGGAAATATCCACTCCCCTTGCTGTAAACAATCTGCAACAGTCAATTTCAAATGACCCTCTAAATCTAGAGGAATACCAACATAGTCTGCAATGGTAAAATTCCCCAACCATCTGTCAAACCAGAAATTTATATTCTGACTATTTCCAACTGACCACCGTTCATTAGCTTGAACAAAACCCCAAACCTTCCTCAATCCCAACATCAAAGAGGACTGCTGCCCATAAATCTTTAAATTTCCCCTTTTGTCCACCATCTTCCCCTTTAAAAAATGAGCAAAAACAGAGTGTTTATGTTTAATTGTCCAAGCCAACTTGCATAAGGAAGCAAAATTGACATCTCTTAATCTTTGAATACCCAAACCACCCTCACATTTTGGAGTACATACTTTTTCCCAAGACACTGTAACCTTCTTCACAGCCTCTATACTCCCTGTCCAAATGAAGTTATGCATCCAAGCCTCTGCTTGAGAAATAATAGAGCTAGGCCACCAGTACACTGAAAAATTATGAATTTGCATGCTAGAAATAACTGAACGTACCAACTCCACTCTACCTGCCAAAGATAACAGCTTTCCACACCACCCTTGTAGCCGATTCTTAATCTTGTCTAAAACTGACATCAATCTGACACGAGTAACTCTTCCTTTAAAAATATCTATCCCCAGATATCGAGTAGGAAAGAGAGCAATTGGGATATTTAATATGTCCAAAATTTTCTGTTTTCGACTAGGAGGCACACGTCCAAGAAAAAGCTTACTCTTCTCCAAACTAATATGTTGACCCGAAAATTCTTGATACTTCGATAAAAAAATTTTCAAATCTTTAACATAACATAAAGAAGCATTTGAAAAAATAAAAATATCATCAGCATACATCAGAACGGAAGGAACTTCTACTCCCCTGGGACCTGGCAAAGCTCTCAATCTACCAGCAGCTATCAAAGAATGAATGCCCCTGCATAGTACCTCTTCTGCAAGAAGAAAAAGAAGAGGAGATAAAGGGTCCCCTTGCCGAAGCCCTTTCTTAACTCCAAAGAATCCAACTGGTCCCCCATTCAATAAAACTGAGATTCTAGTAGATTGAAGCATCTCATGAATCCAACCAACCCATCTATTTGAAAATCCGAAAGCCTTCAAGACCAAGAATAAAAACTCCCATGATAGGGTATCATAAGCCTTCATAATATCAATCTTAATTCCCATCCCTCCCCCTCTAACAGAAGAATGTAAAATATTTGTAAGTTCAGAAGCGACAACAATATTTTCAGAAATCATCTTACCTTTCTGGAAAGCTCCTTGCTCCTCAGAAATAAGCTTAGGCAAAAGAGGACTCAGCCGAGAAGCCATTATCTTTGACAATGTTTTGCAAAAAAAAATTCCCCATACATAGAGGCCGAAATTTGTCCAGTGTAGCTGCATTCTCCACCTTGGGAACTAAAGTGAGGAAACAATTATTTACCCCTTTTGGAAGTTTTCCTTTTCGAAAGAAGGATCGAACAGCAGCCCCAAAATCGGCTGAAACAATATCCCAGCATTTGCGGAAAAAACTTCCCGGAAAGCCATCTGGTCTTGGAGAACTGTCAGGATCTAGGTCCCATACCACTCCTTTGATCTCCTCATTAGAGGGCAAACCTTCAAGTAATAAACAATCATCATCCATCAGCACTTTTGGAATCACAGACAACAACTCTGGGTGTCCCAAGTAGGAACCCACTTTATGATAGTTTTCAAAGTAAGTCACCACATAATCCTGTAGTTCAACCGAACTTGATGTCCAAGTGTCATCCATTCTTCGCAAAGATTTAACAGAGTTTTTATTCCTTCTAAGTTTAGTAGAGAGATGGAAAAATTTTGAATTCCTATCTCCCTCCCTCAACCACCTGACCTTTGCTTTCTGCCGAAGAAGAGAGTCCAAACGATCCATTGCTTGTACAAGTTTTGACTTCAAAGAAGCCTCTTGATCAAAATATTCATTTGTCATATCAAGTTGATCAATATTAGTTTGAAAGGATGCTAGATCTTTCTCCGCTTGCTGTACTTCAATAAAAAGATTAGGAAATGTCATTTTTGCCCAAGCTTTAAGACGCTGCTTAACATTCTTCAAACTCTGTGCTAGTACAAAAATGGGATCACCAACAATCGGTTCCACCCAAGCCAAACGAACCACCTCCAAAAAAGAATCGTTAGTCATCCAAAAATTATTGAACCTGAAAGGAGAGTTTACTGGTTTGACACCTTTGTCAACAAAGACACAAATCGGAGAGTGATCAGACGAGTGTGTCGGAAGAGTGATCTGTTTAGAATCACCAAACAACTCTAACCATCTGGCATTGAAGAAACTTCTATCAAGGACCGAACGAACATTACCAACTTTGCGTTGGTTTGACCATGTAAATTTCCTACCCGAAGATGGAACTTCAAAAAGCTCACAAGCATCAATGGTAGCCTGAAAATCAGCTGTTGCACCCAATTGGAATCCGCTTGAACCCCTCCTTTCAGACACCCGTAACACTGCATTAAAGTCCCCCATAACAAAAAATGGTAAGCTGAACAAAGGGAGAGCAATAAGATCCTCCCAAAGCCGTCTGCTATCAGATCTATCACAACAAGCATGAACCACTGATAGACCAAATTGGACACCTTGCCACTTGAATTGAAGAGAGAGTTGTTGGTCAGATGAAGAGAGAACAGAGGGCCGCTGCAACTCTCTCTTCCAAAAGACCCAAAGATTCGGAACTTTCTCCTGCCGAAAATTATCCACAAAATTAGAAGAATATCCCAATCTATTAATAAAGAGAATTGGGCACTTACTAACATCCACTTTTGGTTCAGCGACACAAAAAATGTCTGGTTGATGAGTCATTAACAGCATTTTAAGGGCCCTCCTACCAGACGCATTACCAATGCCACGAATATTCCAGAAGAAAAGCTTCATATCAACAGTTACAAAGCAGCACTTTCCTCTCCCAATGAGAGGCTCTTATTTACTGTAGAGGCTTTCCCTAAAGCAGCATCTACCTTCTTGAATTCCTCCGCCAACAAACCCTTTTTACTTGTAGCCACTTTCTTCACTGCATTAGCCTTCTTAGGACGACCAGGCTTCCGACGAGGAGAGCCTTCATCCCTCATTGAGATAGAAGATGAAGGAGGAGGAACAACTTCCAATTGCAGCGTTCCATCATTTTCAAATATGGCCGAACTCTTTTGGGCCCCACTAGAGTCCAACGCATTCTCCTTAGTTGCCACGTCAGCCCCTTTCTCTCTAAAATACCTTCCTTCTTTGGTCGAACCTCTTAGTGCATTTACAGCATTGGGTCCCACCAATGAATCCCCCAAATTAAGGTTTTCAAGTAGAATAGAACTCTTATCTGCAGCATGACCTGTTTGAAATTCAAAATGCTTGGTCGAAACACACCCTTCATTCTTATCAATGGGTCCCACAAATGAATCCCCCAAAGTAGGGTTTTCAATTTGAATAGAAATCTTACCCGCAACATGATCATTTTGAAATTCAAAATGCTTGGCTGAATCACACCCTTCATTCTTATCATTGGGTCCCACCAATGAATCCCCCAACTTAAGGTTTTCAATTTGAATAGAAGTCTTACCCGAAACATGGACATTTTGAAATTCAAAATGCTTGGCTGAATCACAATCGTCAATCTTATCTTCGGGTCCCACTAGTGAACTCTCCAAAGGAGAGTTACCAATAAACTTAGAACACTTATCTACATCTAAGGATTTTTTAAATTCAAAATTTGTGGCCGAACCAATAACCACACCATTTTGAAAATCAAAACCATCAACCAAAAGAAGGTTTCCATGAGATTTAGAACTCTTATCCGCATCAAGGATTTTTTGAATTTCAAAAGGGTCGCTCTCTTGGCTAGGATTCGAAGAAGAATGATTCGAAGAAGAGTCCTTACCCAAAACCAACACCTCATTATCAAAAACCCCTTCATTTAAAAAAGAATTAACTAAATTCTCATTGGCCAACGGAGAGTCCACTAGCCCTGCCTCCACTAAAGCCGCATGAACCACTTGAGAGGACGAATTACTCTCACCCTCAAACTCCAGCGTCTTTGCAATCCTAATAGAATTAGGACCTTCATTCAGAACCGCATCTTCATGCGCCAAGTGATCAGGAACAAACTTCTCTTTAGCCGAAGGCATATTAACATTGCAATTTTTGCCCAAATGACCTTCTCGATTGCATCGAAAACATCTTTGAATTCCATCCTCGTAGATCACCTTTTGAATGAAGCTGAAAACACGTGTAGAACCAGGTTCAAGGCATTCTATTTGAACTTCAGACACACGCTCAGCTTCCAATTCTAATTCCACTAGAATTCTTGCGTAATATCCCACAGAACCAAGACGAGTACGACGGTCTAAAGAAATAGGACGACCTACCGTCTTAGCAATAGAAAGTAATACCTTGGCATGCCAGTATTCAAGAGGAAGATCAGGGAAACGAATCCAAACCAGTTTGGCAGATGGTTGAGGAGCATGAATGTTAAAATCCAGACGCCAACGTTGGAATCGAATCAGTTGATTGCCAATATTCCAGACACCTCTTCTCCAAACTTCTAACAAATCTTCCTCACATCTAAATTGAAAAATCACGAAACCCTTTCCCAAGGAATGAAAAGAAACTCCTTGTTTCAGTTTCCATGATTTAGAAGCTAGAAAAAAAAAAAAAAAAAAAAAAAAAAAAAAAAAAAAATATATATATATATATATATATATATATATATATATATATATATATATATATATATATATGACTGCTCTCATTTTAACGGCTTGCAAGTCTTTGACGTTAATCGTGAGCTGTCTTTTGCAAAAATCATTAACAATTATAAGATAAAATCATGGTTTAAGCGTCAAGTCATTCATAATTTATTTGTTAAAAAGTCATCAACACATAATTATATGGTATATTTTTTATCACCTTATACTGGTAATCCTTCAAAATTTTCTTTTAAATTCTAATTCAGATTTGTTTCAGAAGCAGAATACAGAATTAGATCTTGTTAAGATTTGAAAATTCTATAATGATGTATCGTTTCGAAAACCAGGGCGTTTCTGAAAGAGTTTGGACGCACTATTGTACTACTTGTGGAAGGTCTATTATATATGTCACAGTCTCAAATTGAATAGATTCAACTAATGATCAATTCCAAGACCTTTAAATCAGTACCAAAACCAAGAAATTAATATCAATATTTGCTAAAATTAAAAAATATAGTATTATGGGTTTACAAATGGAATCTTGGGAGATGTTTTGGATTGTTTTTCTCATTATAAAAAAATTTAGCTAATACTGATGCCTAGCATGTGAGACTTGAAAATTTGATATTTATGTATTGATTTTATACTCCAAATTATAAAGTTAGTGGATGTTAGAATTCCGTGCCTAGGTTACAAGAATATCGCTGATATCAGTTATAAGTAAGGTAATACAACAGCGAATAACACAAGAATTTGATTAAACAACATAGAACGTTGACACTATAATTCCACAAATTCTTGATCATCAAACAGATCTTTTATTTAACTAGTAAAAACACACGTGCATTTTATGCTCCTAATTTAATTAGATTGAATCATGGTATAGATTTTTAATAATGCATGATTTTTTTTTCCTTTTGGTAATAATAATGCATGATTTGA
The DNA here is from genome assembly GCF_041222555.1 of Hakea prostrata. Classification (NCBI taxonomy): domain Eukaryota; kingdom Viridiplantae; phylum Streptophyta; class Magnoliopsida; order Proteales; family Proteaceae; genus Hakea; species Hakea prostrata. Next base: position 68,074,380 of record NC_142602.1, read on the forward strand.
CTTAAATAGTTTTTAACTTTACTTATGCTTTTCTTTTTCAACAAATAGAAACTATTAGAAGAAAAGATTGAGATATTGATATAAAGTGTTAGAAAAGAGCTAATATGGGAGTTAGATATTGTGTCATCTCAATAATCTGTTGAACGTGGCTATTCATATTCTTTCTATTCCATTATGGGATAGTTGCTAATATTATTCTAATAAGTGAAGTAGTCGTCGTCTAACCAATTGCCTCCAACTTTGCTAATACTTCACTATTTTGTTCTTTGATTAAGAAAATGAAAGTAGGATACGTCAAGGGTGATTTGATTGGATAACTCACATAGCATCAATTCATAAAGGAAAATTGTTTTTAATGCCTTTTTCTACTTATTTTTATTTATGTGGGCATTTAATATAATTTTTGTTTTTGAAGATATGAGTTATCATGGAGGAATTTTCAAGATTTTCTTTGTTTCTCTCTCTCAAATGGAGTGGGGTCTCTTTGCCTTTTTCTCTCTCAAAAAATTCTTAAGTAATAGAGCGGGGTCCAAGATTTGTGCTTCCCAAGGTGACTATCTTTATAGCTAACTAGGAATCAGATTGAATTTGCAATTTGGAGATCCTGTGTTGTTCAGTTTGTTTTAGACCGCATAGAATTTAAATGAGTTCCATGCACATAAACATTTATTATGTGCACATGGTTATTATTTGCATTATGAACAGAGTATCAATTTACCTTTTCAACTAAACATTTATTATGCATGATGTATTTGTTATTTCTATTCCATTATGTTTTTTTTTTTTTTAACAACTGCTCTCATTTTAACGGCTTGCAAGCCTTTGACGTTAATCGTGACCTGTCTTTCGCAAAAACCATTGATAATTATAAAATAAAATCAAGGTTTAAGTGTCAAGTCATTCATTATTTATTTGTTAAAAAGTCATCAACACAGAGTTATATTGTATATTTTTGCTCACCTTATACTGGTACTCCTTCAAAATTTTCTTTTAAATTCTAATTCAGTTTTGCTTCGGAAGCAAAATACAGAATTAGATCTTGTTAAGATTTGGAAATTCTATGATGATGTATCGTTCCTAATATAGGGCGTCTACTGAAAGAGTTTGGACGCAGTATTTTGATACTTGTGGAAGGTTTATTATTTATGTCATGGTCTCAAATTGAATAGATTCACTAATAATCAATTCCAAGACCTTTAAATCAGTACCAAAACCAAGAAATTAATATCAATATTTGCTAAAATCCGAAAAAATAGTATTCTGGATTTACGGATGGAATCTTGGGAGGTGTTTTGGATTGTTTTCCTCATTATAAAAAAAAATTAGCTAATACTGATGCCTAGCGTGTGAGACTTGAAAATTTGATATCTATGTATTGATTTTATACTCAAATTATAAAGTTAGTAAATGTCAGAATCCGTGCCTAGGTTACAAGAATATCACAGTAAACGGTTATAAGTAAGGTTATACAACAACGAATGTCACAAGAATTTGATTAAACAGAGTAGAACGTTGACACTATAATTCAACAAATTCTTGATCAACAAACAGATCTTTTATTTAACTAGTAAAAACGCACATGCAAATGCACGTGAATTTTATGCTTATAATTTAATTAGGTTGAATCATGGTATAGATTTTTAATAATGCATGATTTGACTTAAATAATTTTTAACTCTACTTATGCTTTTCTTTTTAAACAAATAGAAATTATTAGAATAAAAAATTGAGATATTGACATAAACTGTTAGAAGAGAGCTAATATGGGTGTTAGATATTGTGTCATCTCAATAATCTGTTGAACGTGGCTATTCGTGTTCTTTCTATTCCATTATGGGATAGCTGCTAATACTATTTTAATAAGTGAAGTAGGCGTCGTCTAACCAATCGGCTCCAACTTCACTATTTTGTTATTTGATGAAGAAAATGAAACTAGGATACGTCAAGGGTGATTTGATTGGATAACTCACATAACATCAATTTATAGAGAAACAAATTTTATGCATTTTTCTACTTATTTTTATTTATGTGGGCATTTAGTATAATTTTTGTTTTTGAAGATATGGGTTATCATGGAGGAATTTCCAAGCTTTTCTTTGTTTTTCTCTCTCAAATGGAGTGGGTCTCTTTGCCTTTTTCTCTCTCAATAAATTCTCAAGTAATAGAGCGGGGTCCAAGATTTATGCTTCCCAAGGTGACTATCTTTATAGCTAACTGGGATCAGATCGAATTTGCAATTTGGAAATCCTGTGTTGTCCTGTTTGTTTCAGACCGCATAGAATTTATATGAGTTCCATGCACATAAACATTTATTATGTGCCATGGTTATTATTTGCATTATGAACATATCAATTCACCTTTTCAACTAAACATTTATTATGCCTGATGTATTTGTTCTTTCTATTCCATTATCTGTTTTTTTTTTTTTTTTAATGACTGCTCTCATTTTAATGGCTTGCAAGTCTTTGACGTTAATTGTGACCGTTCTTTTGCAAAAACCATTGACAATTATAAGATAAAATCACGGTTTAATCGTCAAGTCATTCATATTTATTTGTTAAAAAGTCATCAACACAGAGTAATATGGTTTTTTTTGCTCATCTTATACTGGTAATCCTTCAAAATTTTCTTTTAAAATTCTAATTCATTGCTTCGAAAGCAGAATACAGAATTAGATCTTGTTAAAATTTGGAAATTCTATGATGATGTATCGTTCCGAAAATAGGGCGTCTACTGAAAGAGTTTGGACGCACTATTGTAATACTTGTGGAAGGTATATTATTTATGTCATGGTCTCAAATTGAATAGATTCAACTAATTGTCAATTCCAAGACCTTTAAATCAGTATCAAAACCAAGAAATTAATATCAATATTTGTTAAAATTAAAAAGGGATAATTACTGTTGTCCCCCTGGACTTTGATTTTATTACTAATAAAACCCTGTTCTTTACAAAATTACTGTGCCCCCTTCCTTATAACGGTGTTAAGTAGCCGTTAAGTTTGAATATGTAATGTCCACTTTGTCCTTCATTAAAATTAAGAAATCAAAAGACGATACTACCCCATTTATAAAAACCAGATTAAATGTCAATTTTATCCTAACTTCATTTATTTTGAATTAAAAAAATATTGGTCTTCCACCTTCACTAAACTTATTTATTTTGAATTAAAGAAATTGGCAAAATTAAATTGATTTGCACCCCCAGCAAGAGGGAAGAAACAAAAAGGAGGAAAAAAAAAAAACAGGAGAGACAAAAAAAGAAAAAAAAAAAGGAAAAAAGAGGGAAGAAATTTGAGTTGAAACTTCCCCCCCCGGCAAAAAAAAAGGATAGAGAGAAAATACAAAAAAGGGATAACGACAAAAGGGTAAAAAGAAAGAGAAAGAAAAGGGAGGAATTTTAAAAATAGGAGAACAATAGAAACAACAACTAAAAGAGGGGGAATTAGTAATTATAGACAAAGTTAAAGGTTGGATTAGTAATTTTGGAAAATACAGGGGATACATTAGTAATAAAATCAAAGTATAGGGGGGCAATTGTAATTATCCCAATTAAAAAATATAGTATTCTGGGTTTACAGATAGAATATTGGGAGATGTTTTGGATTGCTTTCCTCATTTAAAAAAAAATTAGCTAATACTTGATGGCTAGCGTGTGAGATTTGAAATTTGATATTTATGTATTGATTTTATACTCAAATTATAAAATTAGTAGATGTCAAAATCCGTGCCTAGGTTATAAGAATAGCACTGGTATCAGGTATAAGTAAGGTTATACAACAGCGAATATCACAAGAATTTGATTAAACAGCAAAGAACGTTGACACAACAATTCAACAAATTCTTGATCAACAAACAGATCTTTCATTTAATATGCACATTGACCAGAAAATCCTCTATAATCTCGTTAGAGGTAAATAGGTATTACATGGGTACTTTTGTGAGCTTGAATTTTTCGAACTTATGTTTCATTTATAATTGTTTTGCTTTTGGTGGCTTGTAGCTCTTTGAGATGACCTGTTTTTTGCAAAAACCATTGATAATTATAAGATATGACCCAAGTTTAAGCTTCAAGTCATTAATAATGTATCTGTTGGAAAGTCATCAACACAGAATTGTGTGGTCTATTGTTCACCCTATATTACTAATCCTTCAATTTTTTAAAAATTCTAATCCAATTTTACTTTGAAAACAAAATATCAAACTGGATCATGTTAGTATTTAATTGGCAATATTTTCTCATCTCCAGTAGTAGCTTGTTTCCAGCTATCTCCATCTTGATTAAAAGAACTGGTCCTACAGACATCCCAGTAGCACCAAGTTTTTTGATAAAACTAAACAAAAAACGGTCTCTAGCTTGTACGTCACTATATTGACGAGAAACTTTCACAGCAAAATAGACACGAGTGTTCAAATTCATCTTGCTTTCGGATTCAACCATGAAATTATCATACAACTCTTTTAAAGCATTCACATCCTGAATTAGTAATTACAAAATTAGAACAGTAATAATTTTTGCATGGTTTATATTTATTGCATGGTTCCCCTCCATTGTTTATTTGTTTCCCTCTTTGATTCAGGGCCTTGAGGCTTTAACAACAGCTCTTTTGGATGTTTGCACGGTATGGTGGCAAGCATTCGATCTACGATTTTGTTAAGTGGATCTTTGTTCTTTGACCGAAAAGAAAGGGGGGAAAATCTTTCTTCAACTTTGAAGTAGCCGTATCTTCCAACGATGGCGTTCATACTTTTCACCCAAAAAGAACAGTTGAGAGTCAACCTAATGAAGTCTCAATACAATTGGATCACATCAAAGATCATTTGAGCCTTTGTCTAGTCATCTGTTTGAGCACATCATGGATGAACTAATTAAAGACACCCAACATGAGCTACCTTGGTGCATGTTTTATGCTAATGACATTGTTTGATGGATGAAATATAAGCTTGGATTGATGCCCCCCCCCCCCAAGGTCATGGAGATCAGCCTTGGAGTCAAAGGTCTACATGTAATTAGTACAAAGCCAAGATATTTAGTTTGTAACTTCAACAACTCTAGGAGCAATATTTTGTTGACCAAGAATTAGATCTTACTCGATCATTACGGAAGATGATATTGAGAACAATGTCTCAAAGGGGATTAAAGTAGGATGCACGAAGTGGACAGAGGCAACCAAAGTGCTATGGGATCAACGGATCCCTTTAAAGCTTGAAGCAAAGTTTTATAGAACAATCATAAGCTAGGAATGATGGATTCCACGTTGTATTACATAGTTAATAAATCTCCTATAGATTAATGAAGTATCACGATGATGAGGGTATTGAGAAGGTTAAGAACTATCATAAGCAAAGCCTATTGGTGACAAGTACGGTGAGATGGATGAATTGGAAAACCAGAAAGAAAAATTCAAGATTGACATATTAAAGTTGGTTTAATAATAGCAAGGTTTCAAGAGGTTTGAGAAAGTCATTTAAGGTAGCTATGTCTTTTAGAAAGAGTAAGGTAAATGTAGCCAAGACAATTTAGGCAATGGATTATGACACGTGGCAATTACTATCCAAGGGTCATGATTAGAACCCATCTAAGAATTGAACATAATAAATTCCTAAAATTAAGCTTTGAGAAAAAGGAAGAGACTATTTTAAAATAAAGAGAAAATATAGAATACAAAGAAGAAAGACAAGATCAGTTCAGCACTTCTATTGAGTTAGTCATTACATATTTATAATGGAACTAGCATCTTCTCTGATATGGTAATGTCTGAGTCTACAAAGAAATACAATATATGATTCTCACACACAATAAAATAATATTGATATGGAATGATAGATTGCCACCCAAGATAGAAGGTGCATAAAATGGAAATATTGACTGTCAACATTGTGTAATGAGATGGCTGTGATCTTCAATTAATATTTGAATGTGAATCATCAGGATTGCGTGTTGAGGTGGCCGAGATCTTCAATTGGAAGTATAATCTCTTTGGGGGTAATGGACATCCATAAATAAATATTATTTATAACACTCCCCCCTTGGATGTCCATCAATAGATAATATACAACGTTAAAACCTTACTAAGAAAAAACCCTGTGGGAAAAAATCTTAGTGAAGGAAAAAGAGTATACATATCTAAATAATACGTATTGGTAGCTGCAGCATTAAAAACTTTACCAGGAAAACCCAGTGGGACAAAACCTTGACTAAGGGAAAAAGAGTGCAGCACGTATTTTACTCCCCCTGATGATAACATCTTGAGTACCTACATTCCAATATCATATACCAACTTCTCAACATTTGAAGTAAGCAATGCCTCAGTAAATAAATCTGCCAAAATATCACTTGAACGAATTCAATGAACATTGATTTCACCATTTTGTTGAAGATCATGAGTGAAGAAGAATTTTGATGAAATATGTTTCGTTCTATCTCCTTTGATGTATCATCTCTTCAATTGAGCTATGCATGCAGCATTATCTTTATGTAATATTGTTGAAATTCCTTTTTCTAGTAGAAGATTGCATGCTTCCTGAATGTGTTGTATTATTATCTCTGCATTATTTGAAGAAGTGACAACTATAGTTTTTGAACACCATAAAATAGCTAACATTCACTTGTGAATAAATAGACTGTTTGAGATCTAGCTTTATGTAGATCAGATAAATATCATGTATCTGCATAACAAGTAAGTTGATATCCACATTCATAAAATAATATCATGTCAATAATTTTTCAAATATACTAAAATATATTTTTTATAACATTTCAGTGTCTTTATATTGGAGAAGAGATAAATTTTGCTAATACACTTATAGAAAATGTTACATCCAATTGTGTATTATTAACAAGATACATTAATGCTCAAATTGCACTTAGATATGGTACTTTAAGACCAATAAGTTCTTCATGTTTTCATGGGGTTTAAATGAATCTTTTATTTATGTTAAACGATCATACAATCATTAGGGTACTCAATTGATATATTTTATCCATGCAAAATCATTTTAAAACCTTCTCTATAGAAGTTAATTAATGAACGAATATTCTATTTGTCAAATTATCAATACTTTGTCTCTCCAAGATTTTTCGTTTAAAATTCTTTCTTCAAATAGTCTTCTGCTTTTAAAAGCTCTTCAAGAGTTCTAATGATATTTAAATCATCATCATATACACTTATTAAAATTATATCTATATCTTTTAATAAATGCACAATAATAAATCGGATCATTTTTATATATTTCATTCGGTAAATATCCACTAAGGAGATTATACCATATATGCCATGATTATCTCTGATGCCTTATTAAACAATCTTCCTAGGAATTTTTATGTGCTTCTGGCATTTTGAATCCCTCAAGGATTTTCATATAAATTTTACACTCGAGTGAACCATATAAATAGGCTGTAATAATATCCAATAGACGCATGTCAAAATTTTTATATACTGCCAGATTAATAAGATATCTGAAGGTGATTGCATCCACCACAAAAGAACATGTTTCCATATAATCAATGCCAGACCTTTGTGAAAATTCTTGTGCCATAATTCATGTTTTATATATCACGATTTCATTCTTTTTTCATTTCATTTTTCGCACGAAAACTCAATTGTACCCCACTGGCTTTATACCTTAAGATGTTGAACTATAGGTCCAAAAATTTTATTTTTTTTAAGCGAATTCAATTATGCTTGAATTGCTTCTTTACATTTTAACCAATCATTTGTTGATGAAATATTGATTTATATCCATCAACAAATTTATGTTCAAGATCCTCGTCTTGTTGCATTATTTCAACAACAACGTAATATGTAAAAATGTTGTCGACAACATTATATTTTCGGTTCCATCTTTTTCCTGCAATGACGTAATAAATCGATATCTCTTCATTATTTTAAGGTATCCGAACCTCTTCCGGGGTTTTATAGAAAGTTATGTCTTCAGGATTTTCATTATCAATTTTCTCCATATTATGACCATCTTGATCATTTGCTCATTTCCTTTTTCTAGGATTTTATCCTTGGAACCGATTGATCTTCCACGTTTTGAACATGATTTAATTTCATTTGCACTGATAGATTGTCCTGCTAGAATATCAATTATAATTGGAGCATTTGTAGCTGGAATATGAGATTAATAATTCTTAGCAAGTCAACAAATCTGGCAGTTGATTCATAATATTTTGTAAATGCATTATCTTTTGAACTTCAAGTTCACATTGCTCAGTGCGATGATCTAATGAGATAATGATAATACATTACAAATAATCTCTTTTTCCAACTGTTTATTCTCTCCCCCTCATGTTGAAAAAATTAATTCATCAAAATAATACTCAGCAAATATTGCTTTAAATAAATCTCCTATCCTTGGCAAAATATTGAATTATATAAGGAGATTTATATCCAACATATATTCCCAACTTTATTTGGGGACTCATCTTTGTGCCCTGTGGTGGAGCAATTTGAACCTAAATCACACATTCAAAAATTTTAAGATGAGAAATATTTGGTTTCTGACCATAAGCCAATTGTAATAGGGAGAATTTATGACAACATTTTGGCCTGATGCGTTATTCTCATAAACAATGGTTTAACTATTAATTTGATACATTTAATAAATGATTTTACTAAACCATTTTGGATATAAACATAAGCAACAGGCTATCCAACTAGAATCTCAGTTGTTATACAATAATCATGAAGCTTGATATGTAAATTCACCAGCATTATCAAGATAAACAATCTTTATCTTATAATCCATAAATTTTGCTCTTAATCTAATTATTTAGGCAAACAATTTCGTGATCATTTTATAGATGCATCTACTAAAATCATATGGTATTTGAATGATCCACATGATGGATGAATGGGCCCATATATTTTACCTTGTATACGTTTTTCAAAGACGTAGAGTGTTCAATCTCAACTTTAGCTGGTGAATATCTAATAATAAATTTCTCTTGAGAACAAGCAGCACAAAAAATTCATTAATTGAAGAATCTTCTAGTTCTTCAATGGATGACAAATGAATTTTCAATAATTTTTTTCATCATACTTGATCCGGGATGGTTTAACCGATCATGCCAAATAATAAAACTATCGAAATCAATGTTCTTTTGATTTACTCAAGCATGTGTTTCAACTATGTGAATATTTGTGTAATACAAATTGGGAGAAAATATCTAAGACTTTTGTAGAAATGTATAGATATTCACTTTTGCCATTATTTGTAGTCTCAATCTGATAATCATTTTGATAAATAACTTCGAAACTTAATAAGTTTCTTTGAGACTTATTACAAAATAATGCATTATTTATTGCCAATTTGATCTCCCAAATAATAAAATATTAGCTCTTCCGGAGCTCTCAATCAATATTGTACTACCAATTATTGTATGAATATTGGCTTCTACATCATCAAATAAGAGAATTTTTTTCTCTCAATATAATATGCGTCATAGCATATTAAGAAATATTCATATTCTTCATCAAAATGAAACAAAATACATCAAAAGATGTATAAAAATCAACAAAAAAAATTAGAAAGGAAAAATATTAAATTTAAGATAAACTAACATATGAGATGAGATTTGAGGGGAAAGAATTACAAAGTAACATAATATCAATTTTATTTTTATTTGAACTCCAATAACATAATCAAATATTTAATTATTATCTTCCAAAAAGTCTACAGTATCTAGATGTGTAGTATCTGTAAGTTCATCAAAGTCATCCACATTATGGGCAAAAATTTGCTTCAATATCATTGCTTTGAAAAATCAAAATTTTCTCCACATTATCTTCATTCCTTTAACTGAAGCTTGACAAAACTTAATAAAATATTGTTGAGTATGACAGATACTCATCCCAATAACATTTCATACTCATCCCAATAACATTTCATACTCATCGATGACATATATTATCTTTACTCCTTGAAGAGTTATATTGAGAATCCTTATTATTCTCTTATTTATTTTCATCATAAGAACAGTAATATTTTCATCTTTTGCCTCTTCCACTTCCATAGTCATGACCATAATTATAATTTTGCCTTCTTTTAGGCATATCATGAATTGCTACATTCACTTTAGGGAATGAAGAAGTGAATGTAGCTACTAATAATACGAGCTTCATAACTTTTCATTAATAGTCTATTATTTTACTCAGCCACAAATAGGCATTATATCATTTAGAGAATTTCTTAAAACTCCTTTTACAATATTGCTATTGTAACAACAAATTTGAAGCTTGAAAATTTACTGGCATATTTTCATCAATAATATTTTCTCCACATAATTTCGATAGAAAATTAATTTAAAAAACTACAGAAATGTATTTATTTACAGTTTCAAATCTTGTAATCTCATGTGCATCTGCAGAACTGTATTCATTTACGGTTTTAAATCTTACAACTTCATGTGCATTTGCAGAACTGTATTCATTTATAGTTTTTAAATCTTACAACTTTATGTGCATCTAGAGAACTGTACTCATTTACAGTTTCAAATCTTGCAACTTCATATGCATCTATAAAACTGTATTCATTTACAGTTTCAAATCTTGTAACTTCATGTGCATTTAATAATATTTGTGGTGCAAGACTAACAACCACTATATACAATAAATATAATCATTATGTTTAGATTAGTTAATTACAAACCACAATTGTTAAGGCAACCTAATATATTATTTGATTCTTATATTCAATAAAATACATACTTTTTTTATCACAATGCACTTACATTTCAAGATGAAGAAGGTAAACGCCATTGTTTACAAAAACACATGAGGAGGTCGATCATTCTTTTCACTTTGGAATAGAAAACATAATGATATATAGTATGCTGTCCTTCTTTTCAAAACACAATATTTTGAGAGGAGTCGTTCAAAATTACTTTGAGCGGAATTGTGCTGATAACATGTTATAAAATAAAGAGAAAATATAAAATACAAAGAAGAAAGACAAGATCAGTTCAGCACTTCTATTGAGTTAGTCATTACATATTTATAATGGAACTAGCATCTTCTTTGATATGGTAATATCAGAATCTACAAAGAAATACAATATATGATTCTCACACACAATAAGATAATCTTGATATGAAATGATAGATTACCACCCAAGATAGAAGGTGCATAAAATGGAAATATTGACTGCCAACATGTGTAATGAGATGGCTATGATCTTCAATTAATATGTGAATGTGAATCATTAGGATTGCATGTTGAGGTGGCTGAGATCTTCAATTGGAAGTATAATCTCTTTGGGGGTAATGTATATCCACAAATAAATATTATTATAACAAAGACAAATTTGAGAGAAATTTTAGGGATTTATTAAGTTCAATTCTTAGTTGGGTTCTAATCATGGCCCTTGGATAATTAATTGTCACGTGTCACAATCCTATATAGGAATTACATGGAATTGTAGGAGGTGAGAAATGTAGAAAATGTGAACCCTCAAGGTTCAATTCCCCTTATTCACACATTTGATGGGTTCAATTCCTGTCATTCACACATTCTCTTTTTTCTTTTTGTTTTATATAAATGAAGAAAGATATTCATTTTTCTATCATATTTAAATTAGAACAGTGACATAAAGATATTCAATTTTCTATCATATTTATTGTTTTCAGGTTAAGGTCATGAGAGATTTCACAATAAGACCAAGTGTTCTTTAAAGAAAATAAAGCTCTTTAAGTCTAGAGAGCGGTGTGAAAAAGAATCAACTCAATCAAGCTAGTAATAATGGAGCTATGCTCCAAAAGTGGGAAGGATCAAAATACCTTGAAGGTAGCAGAGTAACTAACTTCAAACCTAGATTTGGGGAAGTTAGAGATGGAATTAGACCAAATATTTTTCAAATGAAATGAACCTCTTTAATAAGTCTATAAACTAATGCAAAAAGAATTAAGTCAATTGGATGAGTATTAGGGATTTATGGTCCAAATAGTGATTAGATGTCAAATTCTACCACTGTCAAATAGGGGGTAGCCGATTGGATGGGCCAATTGCTAATCAACCGGTTGGTTCCTAGACAATTGATCGGCTAGCTAATAATTTAAAACTTATGTATAAAAATTGACCGAAAATGACTCAAGTGCCCTTAGAGGTTGCCTTAAAGCCTTACTTAAAATCCCTAGTCTATTTTAGAGACATTTTGAACTTGAATAAGGGAGAAAGGGAGGCTATAGGTAAGAGACCTGGAATCCAATAGTTAGAATTACAAAAATTGTTGAGAACTATGCAATAAATCTTTAGATCAGGTACATCTCTCAACCCTTTACCTCCACGGATAACTTTGTTAAGTATGGTGAAGTTTGGAGGCATGAACTATTGGACTTGGGACTAACATGGGGGATAACCATTGGGCCTATAAAAGTGGGGAATTGTCGGTCAATCTCCTTTTACCATGGAGGACATGAAGAACCTCAAATCGTTGTAATAGTAGCAAAAAAGAACTCAAGACCAAGTTTAAAGTCATTTAATTGTTGTTAACCAATTATGGGAAGAGGTATTGTTGTTGTTATGTTGTATGCTAATGTATCTTGTATACTAATGTTTTATACTCAATCAATGGGCTAATCAAGCCTAAGAACTATCGAAAGGATGGATTAAAAATCAAGGTGAAGCCCAATAATGGGTTAGTAAAGTGGTTAAAGGCCCAACCTCCCTAGGGGAGGTCTTGGATTCGCACCCATTTGGCGGCATTAATTATATAAAAGCTCCCTTGAGAATGTAATCGTGGTGCGCGCAAGCTAGTCCTAGATGAACCTCATATAAAAAAAGAACTTATGGATTAAAACCCCAAATTTTGAATGTAGTCCTTGGCAACAATGTAAGCGTGTCAACCGGCTGCTCAGTTGCCAATCAATTGGTTGGTTACCTAGTTAATCGACCGCCCATTGCTGTGAAGCCAATTTGAGTTATGGAACAGTAAGGAATACCTAGACATATGTATTAATGTTTAAGCATCACTTTTATGAAATAAAATAGTAAATTGGAATGATACTTCTAGGGTTTCACCTCAATAAAAGTGAAATCTATACTATAAGAAGGTGAAGGGAATTTGATGCTACACTCTTGGTTGCTTATGTAAGATTGGTTAGAATTGTTTTTAATCTTTTGTGGGGATAAAAATTGGTTAGAAAAATTTAAGGAAAACTGAATAAGGGAATTTCAGATCTTGGATGTCATTGTGTTATTTGTTAAACCAATCAATAATATCATTTAATATTAATTTCAATTAGTATTAAAAAATATTAAAATTATTATGGTTACAATTACAATTATAGATTTATTAATTACATTCAATAAGTTAATGAGATGGAGAGTACTTTAGAAAAGAAAATGTAGCTATATTCTTTAGTTCGTACTTTTATAATGGTAGTATAATATAAAAATAAAAGAGTAGTTGTAAGGTTGACTTCAATTTTACTCAAGGTTTGGAACTAACTATGATGCTGCTCTTTCTACCTACCCTGGTAGGAGGCCCTCTCACCTCTATCAAAGACTATGAGATTGAAGTGACATTGATATAGAAGCTCTTGGGGAACTTGATTGGTTTGTTTCCATTCCAAAAATAGTTTTAGCGAGCACAAAAGAAAAGTGCTCCAAGGAATCATTTTCAGCCTATGGTATTGTTTTTACTTCCAAAAAGCAAGTTTGATTAAACACTTACAGGAATGTTTTTACTTTCAAGAACACTTATAATTGTATATGGTGTAAGCTACCCCCTAAGAATGTAGTCAAAGTGTTCGTATGTTAGTCGGAGCAAACCTCGGCTCAAAGAAAAGAAAAAAATATAATAACAAATTTACCCCAATAAAACTCATCCTCTTTCTTTTCTAGTTTAGCAAAAGTATAATTGGGTGAACTTGTCTTTTAAATAATATGATACATCATCTTTTTCTTGTAAATAATTATAAAAAGTGCAAGATTTTATATTTAATAATTATAATGAGAGTTTTTTACATGGCGTCCCTTTAAGTGGGGCTCAAATTTGGAACTGCCCCCTTAAGGGGGATATATTCCGCACCTACTTTGAACAAAAGTGAAAAATTCCAACTTACCCCCTTAACAGTCAAGCATTTTGACCATTAAGTTTGGGGTGTAAAATGTTTAATATACCCTCCTAAGTGTACAAAGACCAAAATACCACTTAGTTATCTTCCCTTTATTTTGCTCCCTAGGTGGGTGAAACCATAGAAAAAAATTCGAGGGAAATTCAAGTTTTGATCAGGTGAAAATGGGAAACCTAAGTGGGAAACGGAAAATTTCAAAGAAACTTATGACTTTTTCGTGCAAGTTTCGACAAGTTTTAAGGAGTATTTTAAAGTGGGACTCTGCATTTAAGCTAATTAGAGTATAAAGAACATATTGACTCTATTTTGCTAAAAAAATCAATGTAGATATGTCATTCAATGTACATAACATCAATGTAGAATTGTCTGAGAAGTACACTATAAACTTAACTACTTAAGTACATAACATTCAATATATAATTTCTAACTTCAAAACATTAAATACAAAGTAACTGACAATAAAAAGGAAAGTACAACTTAGTGCCAAGAGTGGATCCATCCTATGAGCTGAGTAGTACTATGCCTGCAACATCTTCTTTTCCAACCAACGAATATAGACATCCCATGACATTTTATGCATATGGTTGTCAAGATAATCGACAATTGCAACTTTATAAGTTTGGTCATCAACATGCCTAAGATAATTAGTCTAAGGGAATATGCAATTTGAATAGGGAAGTCATGCAATTTAGATAGGGAAGTCCTGATGGAGGGGGTATTTGTCGTGGTATTTGAGGAAACATGAAAGGAATAAAAAAATTGAAATTTTGGGAAAGCTACAAAACTTGTAGGAGAAAATCTCAAATTTCCACGAAATTTCCCAAGCTTCCACAAAATTTCTCAAGTTTTCACGAAATTTGGGAATTTTTTTTCTCATGAATCAACTGGTACAACTGGGTTGAACCAGGTTTCGACAAGTTTTGACGAAATTTCAATGGAAACTTAGAATTTTTTTCGGTCCTCTAGTTTTTCTTTTCGAGTTCCCAAAATGGAAAATTTCGATGAAAATTTTGCAAGTTTCAACAGAATTTTGTTCTATGGTGAAACCCACCCCTACCATTGATGACCACCCCTTGTCTCTCTCTCCAGCAAATAAATTGAAGAAATCTCTCTGGGTTTTCTTTTTCCTTATGATTTTTGTTTGCTTCATTTCTTGTCTTACTCTCTTAATTTCTGCTTCTTCTTCCTCTCTCCTCTTTCTTCTTCCTCTCTCTTCTTTTATCAGTTTCAAAACTTGAGACAAATATAATTTACAAGGGTGAAAATTAATAATTATTAGCACAAGGGTCAGAAACCAATAGAGGGTGAATGGGCTTACACATCTTGAATTAGATTACTTTTGTTGAAGTTGATTCCACCGAAGATATGGAAGGGTAACATTGCACCACTCTTCTCCTTCTATATATCTTGATTTTCTTGTTTTTACTTGTTTTTCACCATTAGAATCCTCAATTGGTTCTTGGGTTTGTTTATTTTTTCGTTGCAGTACAATGAAATCCTTAGCAAAGAGGTTCAAAAACAGTGTATGACCGCTTATTAAGTTTCGTTATCAGCAAAATTTGAACTTTTCTGAAGTGGGTCCTCGACCAAGAACCAGAGAGGCAAGAGAGGTGGAGCTATGTCTTCAAGGAATCGGAGAGACAATTTTTCGATTGGTTTCTCTACAAGGAATGGAAGCAGTTCCCATGGCGAGACTGGGTTGTGTTCCAAGAAACGACTTAGTAGTGTTACAGAGGAAGAGGAAGAGGACAACAATGAAGAATATTCTCCAAGTATGAGAGGGCGTGAATTTTGAGGTGCAGTTTTTTCTCTCTAAAAGAGGTTTGTTGGGGTAATTGTATTACAAATTCTTCAAACATACAAAAGTGAAATTGCAATACAATTGAGAGATGAAGATCTTTAGCAAATCTGAAGAGCTTGAAGTAGCAACCACTGATCGATGAGATTGAGTCACACATTGATGCTGTCTTTAAGGTAATTGATGCACCCTACTACCAAGGGTTCTTCGCACCACCACCTCCAAGATAAAGCAACCTCCAACTAGAAGATGAGGTAGTTCTTCTAGTCCCTTCAAGGAGCCAAAAGCTAGAGCACAACACTTAGACAACTCAAGAAAGAAATGAACTTTGTAAAACAAATAATGTGAGTGAGTAGTGTCACAATAGCACACAATATGCAAGGAAGGGTTGGGTTTATATAAGCCCAAACCACACCTCCTCACAAGGGGAGAATCAATTCTCCACTAATGGAGAATCAATGGTTTGTCCCTCCTCCACTAATGTGAATAAACCCCCTTGACCTAACCTCCCCACTACTTGGGGAAGTAACTCTCATATTCACTTCTTTGGAATGAATAGGCTTTAACCCATTCAAAGACCTTAACCCCCACTCATGGTAATGGTCATGAAGTTGAAATGAGAAATAAAGGTCAAGAGTTAGAATTTGAGTAATTCCACCATTCAAGTTAGCCCACCTCATCACCAAGATCAAGACCTTTAAGACCCATGACCAATGTCATGAAGAGCCTCATAACCAAAGTCATGAAGGGCCTCCTTTAACCATGGTCATGAAGGGTCTTCTTTACTCATAGTGCCTCATTACCACCCTTACCTCAAGGGTCCCACACACAAACAAAACAATTACATAAAAGAAATGCAAAAACTAATTTTGAAACTTAATATATAGATAATATAGATTTTAATAAAAAACCTAACAGAGGTTTAAGGGACTGTAATTTCAGTTTTGTAAAGGAACGTAGGGATGCAAATTTGAAGATCAAGGGAAAAAGCTTCAAAGCGACCTGGGGAAGTGCTGGCGATGTGGGTTTTAGGGGTGTAGGGGAAGAAGATGGGTGAAGAGAAGGGAGAATCTCTTCACCCACCTAGGTTGGGTCATTTAAGTTGGGAAATGATACTTTTGTACTTACACAATACCAGAGGTATATTAGAGATTTTACAACTTAAACTTAACGGTAAAAAAGACTGACCATTAAAGGGTAATTTGAAAATTTTCACTTTATACAAAGGGGGAATGTATCCTTCTTAAGGGAACAGTCACGAATTTGGGCCTATTAAAAGGGTGCCATGCAAACAAATCTTAAGGGCCTGTTTGGTTACATGAATTCACAGATTTGAAATCTCTAGATTCATGAATACTATATTTATACCCGTTTGGTTGTGAAAATCTCTAGATTCATGAAATCTAGATATTCATATTTTTACACTAAAAACGTGAATCTGTAGATTTATAGATACGGAGTGAAATCCAGAGATTTCATCTCTACTATAAAAACGCTAAATACTTGTAAATTCACAAAAATCACAGATGAATTCACATATTTCATTCCTCATATTCGGTTAACCAAACAGTTTAACTTTATAAATTATGACTTCATAGATTTCAAATCTCTAGTTTTTAAAATCTTCGAACTCATGTAACCAAATAGGCCCTAAAATAATTAAATAAGAAAGTGGGGATTGCAAACACTAGACATCCCCAATAAATGTGATGTGAGAGATTGCAAATTGTAGAGTTAAGAACTTCCACCTACATGAAGAAAAAAAAATTTCAATCCACATGGTTGTCACAAAATCTTATTTTTTAGAAAAATTAAAAAAATGTAAGAATCCAAATATTCTCTCTTTTCTTCAAAAAAAATTGTTTTAATATATGTCAATCATCCAATCATTTAGGTTGAAATTTTTGCTCTTCTTGACGATGGAAAAACCAGAACTTGTAAATTTTTGGGAAAATTACTTAATAGTTTTAAGTTTTCATTTACAAAAGTAATCACTCAAAGTTTCACTTAACAAAACTAACTAAAACTGAGTTTGGATTCACAAAACTAGCCAAAATAATGATTTCTCATCCATTTGGACATTTTTTACCTCTAAAATTAATCATACCAATATAGGGGTAAAAATGTCCAAAAGGAATGAAAAGTTAGTGATTTTTTCCTTTTAAACAAAATAATGATTTTTCCTTTTTAATGTGGTTAATTTTAGGGGTTAAAAATGTCAAAGGAATGAAAAATTACTATTTTTGCTAGTTTTATAAACCCAAACTTAGTTAGCTAGTTTTGTTAAGGATTGTTATAAATAATATTTATTATGGATGTCCATTACCCCAAAGAGATTGTACTTCCAATTGAATATCCCAACTACCTCATGATGCAATATTGGTGAAGATCACAACCATCTCATTACACAATGTTGGCAGTCAATATTTTCATTCTATGTACCTTCTATCTTGGGTGGCAATTTATCATTCCATATCAAGATTATCTTACTGTGTGTGAGAATCATATATTGTATTTCTTTGTAAACTCTGATATTATCATATAAGAGTAGATACTAGTTCCATTATAAATATATAATGACTAACTCAATAGAAGAGCTGAATTGATCTTGTCTTTCTTCTTTGTATTCTATATTTTCTCTTTATTTATAACACGTTATCAACACGATTCCGCTTGAAGTAATTGTGAACAACTCCACTTGAAGTATTGCGTTTTGAGAAGAAATACAGCAGACTATGTATCATTATGTTTTCTATTCCAAAGTGAAAAAAATGATCGACCTCCTCGCACATTTTTGTAAACAATAGAGTTTACCTTATCCATCTTGAAATGTAAGTGCATCATGATAAAAAAGGTATGTGTTTTATTGAATCTAAAAATCAAACAAATAATAAGATATTAGATTGCCTTAATAATTGTGGTTTGTCATTAACAATTGGTTTTTTTTTTTTTTCAAATACTGTTAAATGCACATAAAGTTGCAAGATTTGAAACTGTAAATGAATATAGTTCTATAGATGCACTTGAAATTGTAAGATTTAAAATTATAAATGAGTACAGTTCATGCACTTGGAGTTGCAAGATTTGAAACTGAGTTCTGCAAATGCACTTGAAGTTGTAAGATTTGAAACTGTAAATGAATATAGTTTTGCAGATGCACATGAAGTTGCAAGATTTGAAACTGTAAATAAATACAATTCTTCAGATTTGTTGTTACAATAGCAATATTGTAAAAGGAGTTTTAAGAAATACTCTGAATGATATCATGTTTATTTGTGGTTGAGTAAAATAATGGACTATTAATGAAAAATCATGAAGCTCGTCTTATTAATACTGCTCTATTCCCTTAAATGAATGTAGCAATTCATGATATGCTTGAAAGAATGCAAAATTATAATTATGATCATAATTGTGGAAGATAACGAGACAAAAGATGGAATAATTACCCTCATTATAATAGAAATAAATAAGAAAATAATAAAGATTCTCAATATAACTCTTCAAGGAGTGAAGATAATATTTGTTATCGATGTGGTATAAAAGCCATTAGACATGTATCTATCGTACTCCACAATATTTAATTAAGCTTTGTCAAGCCTTAATTAAATAAATAAAAATAATATGGAGATAAATTAGATTTTCCATAATCATGATACTTGAGTAATTTTTGCCTATAAAAGGGATGATTTTGATGGTCTCTAATCTTACAAATACTACACATCTAGATACTGCAAACTCCTTCGAATATAATAGTTAAAGATTTGATTATGTTAGTTGAGTTTAAATAAAAATAAAATTAAAATTATATTAATTTGTAATTCTTTTCTCTTCAAATCTCATCTCATATGTTAGTTTATCTTAAATTTAATATTTTCTTTTATAATTTTTTTTTATTGACTTCCTATATATCTTTGATTTATTTTGTTTCATTTTGATGAAGAATGTGAATATTCTCTTATATGCTACGACGCATATTATACTTACAGATATATATATATATATATATATATATATATATATATATATATATATATATAAGCTAATCTATTATTATCTGGGAGATAAAAATTAACTATAAATAATTCATTATTTTGTAGTAAGTCTCAAAGAAACTTGTTAAGTTTCGAAGCTATTTGTCACAATGATTATCAGATCGAGACTACAAATAATGGTAAAAGTGAGTACCTATGTATTACTACAAAAGTGTTAGACATTTACTCCTAGTTTGTACTACACGAATATTCGCATGGTTGAAACACATGTTTGGGTAAATCAAAAGAACATTGATTCTGATAATTTTATTATTTGGCATGATCAGTTGGACCACCCCGGATTAAGTATGATGCGAAAAATTATTGAAAATTCAATTGTCATCTATTGAATAACCAGAAGATTATTCAATTGAGTGAATTTTCTTATTCTAATTGTTCTCAAGGAAAATATATTATGAGATATTCATCAGCTAAAGTTGAGATTGAACATTCTACGTTTTTCAAACGTATAGAGGGTGAAATATATGGGCCCATTCACCCATCATGTGGACCATTCAGATAATATATGAATTTATAAAATGGTCACATATATGTTCATTATGAACTCGCATTTGGTATTTGCGAAATTGATTGCTAAAATAATTAGATTAAGAGCACAATTTATGGATTATAAGATAAAGACAGTTTTTCTTGATAATGTTGGTGAATTTACATCTCAGTTTGTTGGGATAATTGTATTACAAATTCTTCAAACATATAAAAATGAAATTGCAATACAATTGAGAGATGAAGATCTTTAGCAAATCCGAAGAGCTTGTAGTTGCAACCGAACGAACCACCGATCAATGAGGTTGAGTCACACCTTGATGCTGTCTTTAAGGTAATTGATGCACCCTACTACCAAGGGTTCTTCACACCACCACCTCCAAGATAAAGCAACCTCCAACTAGAAGATGAGGTAGTTCTTCTAGTCCCTTTAAGGAGCCAAAAGCTAGAGCACAACACTTAGACAACTCAAGAAATAAATGAACTTTGTAAAACAAATAATGTGAGTGAGGAGTGTCTCAATTGCACACCACATGCAAGGAAAAGTTGGGTTTATATAGGCCCAAACCTCACCTTACACCCCTTAATTAGGATTTTTAAGGCAATGAATTGGATTTAATCCATTCAATAACCTCAACCCCACTCATGGTAATGGCCATGAATGGTCATGAAGTTGAAATGAGAATTGATGGTCAAGAGTTAGAATTGAAGTAAATTCCACCCTTCAAGTAACCCCACCACACCACCATGATTAAGACTCATGACCAATGTCATGAAGAGCCTCATAACCAAGGTCATGAAGGGCCTCCTTTACTCATGGTGCCTCATTACCACCCTTACCTCATGGGTCCCACACACTAACAAAATAATTAAATAAAGAAATGCAAAAACTAATTTTGAAACTTAATATAGATTTTTTAATAAAAAACCTAACACAGTTAAATAGCCTGTTGTTCTTGATAAAATTATTTATTAAATTTTTCCAATTAATAGTTAAACCATTGTTTATGAGAATAAAGCATCATTTTTACGCATCAGGCCAAAAGGTTGTTATAAATTCTCCCTATTACAATTGGCTTATGGTCAAAAGCAAAATATTTCTCATCTTAAAATTTTTTGGATGTGCGGCTTACGTTCTAATTGCTCCACCACAGCGCACAAAGATGAGTTCCCAAATAAAGTTGGGAATATATGTTGGATATGAATCTCATTATATAATTCAATATCTAGCCAATGATAGGAGATTTATTTAAGGCAATACTTGCTGATTAATATTTTGATGAATTAGCTTTTCCAACATGAGGGGGAGAGAATAAACAGTTGGAAAAAGAGATTGATTGTATGCATTATCATTATCTCATTAGATCCTCGCACTGAGCACTGTAAACTTGAAGTTCAAAGGATAATGCAATAAATATTATGAATCAACTGCCATATTTGTTGACCTACTAAGAGTTACTAAATCTCATATTCCAGCTGTAAATGCTCCAATTAGAATTGATGTCCCAGCAGGATAATCTTTCAATGCAAATTAAATTAAATCACGTTTAAAACGTGAAAGATCAATCGGTTCCAAAGATAAAATCCTAGAAAAAGAAAGGAACAAATGATCAAGATGGTCATAATATGGAGACAATTGATTATGAAAATCCTAAAGGCATAACTTTCTATAAAACCCCACAAGAGGTTCAGGTACCTGAAAATAATGAAGAGATCTCGATTAATTATGTCATTGCAGGAAAAAGATGGAACCGAAAATATAAAGTTGTCGACAACATTTTTTGTATATTATATTAATGTTGAAATAATGCAATAAGACGAAGATCTTAAACATAAATTTGTTGATGAATGTAAATGAAGAAATGATTGGCCAAAACGTAAAGACACAATTCAAGCAGTATTGAATTCGCTTGAAAAATTAAAGTTTTTGGACTTGTAATCCAACATCTAAAGCTATAAAGCCAGTCGGGTACAAATGAGTTTTCGTGCGAAAAATGAAATGAGAAAAAGAATGAAATTGGGTTATATAAATCATGAATTATGGCACAAGAATTTTCGTAGAGGCCTGGCATTGATTATGTGGAAATATGTTCTCTTGTTGTGGATGCAATTACCTTCAGATATTTTATTAGTCTGGCAGTATATGAAATTTTTGACATGCGTCTAATGGATATTATTGCAACCAATATGGCACACTCAAGTATGAAATTTATATAAAAATCTCTGAAAGATTCAAAATGTCTAAAACATATAAAAATTCCTAGGAAGTTTGTTTAATAAGACTTCAGAGATGATCATGAAGGGGCTAAATAATATGCTATTGTAAATTAAAGAAACAAGCAGAGAAGAATTTTAAAGTGGAAGAAACCCGCAAGGGAAAAAACCACGGGACCTTTATCGGAGTCCACCCAAAACTTCCACTATTAATAATAATGCGGCAACCATATATATAGGAGAGTGAGGTGGCAATAGAGTTTCAAAGAAACCCTACTACTTCACTTAAAGCTGGGCCCCACATGGCTTTAATGGGCCACGGGCCGGACCCAACAGATCATGACATATATGATATAATCTCCTTAGTGGATATTTACTAAATGAATAATATATGATCTAATTTATTATTGTGCCTTTATTAAATGAGATGGATCTAACTTTGTTATAATAAGTGTATATATTGATATCATCGAAACTCCTGAAGAGTTTTCAAAAGCATTATATTATTTGAAAAAAGTTGAAATGAAAATCTTGAAAATACAATATTTTGTCTTGACTTGTAAATTGAGCATTTGACGAATGAAATATTCGTTCATCAATCAACTTATATAGATAATATTTTGAAACGATTTTTCATAGAAAAAGTACATCCATTGAGTACCCCAATGGTTGTGAGATTACTCAATATAAAGAAAGATTCATTTCGACCCCAAGAAAACAGAGAAGAATTTCTTGGTCATGAAGTACCATACTTAGTGCAATTGGGGCATTAATAGATTTTGCTAATAGTATAAGACCAGATATAGCATTTTCTATAAGTGTATTTGTCACATCCCGCCCTAAATCCACCAAGGGGGTACCCTATCTGGATTACCCGGGGAGTGAATCACTGTCCCGCCAATCAAGTTTAGGAACGATCATAGCCACTTAGCACAATAATATAATCAAAAGCAAGAACAATTATTTTTATTCAAATAATTTAATAATAAAAGTCAAGAAAAGATCTCAGAAGGATTCAAAAATAACATCAGAGTGCGAAAATGATTCAATTAGGATAAACAGCCAAGTGTGAAAAGGAAGGAGGAAACCCATCCTATAATAATAGCGGAAGATAGATCGACTAAAATTAAGGGTTACAACCAGTTCCCAAAATGACAAGGGAACAAACTAAACTACGATTTCGACGAATCAAATAAAAAGGTTAAAAAGAAAATGGGACGATATCCCAACACTAGCACACAAGTGCAAAGGCCGAACTGCTCCAGATAAGTGATAATCTCGGACTGCTAGTCTTCACCAATGTAGTCACCATAATTAGTAGTTTAAGAATCATCAACTTAGTCTTCATAGTGTTGACCATCATAGTCAATAGTAGTAGTACCTGCAGTAAAGTCTAACAAAAGATGTTGCAAAAAGGAGTGAGTTCAAAAGAACTCAGCAAGACAGGTTATTCCATAATAACATAGATACATGATACAAAGCATAGCACGATGCAACATGATATGAAACACATGATGCAATTATGATTCTAACTCTATGTATGCTAGTCTCTATAGTAGACATGCTTTAAGTCATAGCACCATACTTCTTTGGGTCGTCAGTCACTCCCCCTCAACCCATTCCGTTTCTTGGGACTGCCGTGGTATTTGGGTAAAGTGCTCTCAAACCATGGTAGGGGATTCGGTCACCACTCTCTCACATCACCATTTGGTCTACGTATTGGCGCATGTCACGGCAAAGCCTAGCCCAATGAAAGTCTTCTACTCAGTCATATCATGTCAGATCCAGATACGTCCATTCCTCGCCCCAGGCAATCCATTCCGGTATCCTTCACACTAGAGTCAGCATTGTCCTAGACTACAGACTCATCAACCCTATTGGTCATCCAAAAATAATAGACGGGAAGCTCTCACGTCCTCTCACAGGTTGGTTACCGGTCTTGAGCGCCCGTGAGCCCAAGTTTAGCTATTTGCAACCCTACCAATAAATGGCCCCTTTCGGGTATCCGTAGTATGGTTTATGTCTTCTCACGGGTTGGTTACTGGTCTTGAGCGCCCATCAAACCATACCCTACCATGGGTCATTCGGTCTCAATTCCCTTCCGATTCGGGTCTGATACGACAGGGACATCCTAGCCAAACAACTAGACAGTCCTATGTATGTCATCCAATAACCAGGGAAAGTGTCGATAGGCATCTTCGGAGAACATCACATACTATTCCCTCGATGCCCAAAGACCAGAAGCGTCAATAGGACACTCCCCAATCCCAATCATACATATTCAATCACATTCTCAATTCCATCACATCATACATAAATGATATTTTATCATATGAAACGAAATATAATATAGCATGATCAATGACATATGTAATTAACAAGAATACATAATCATGATAACCAAAATATTATATAACATGGTACTACTGTCTTGAAGTATATACAGCAGTCATATGATGTTAGAAATGCAACAATTAATGTGAATCTATCAAGTTTCCAACATAGAGGCATAATTCACATAATCCATGTAATTATGGTAATAACCGTCCTTACCTTAAGTCGCAATGATGATAATCCAATAATCTCGAAAGAATGATCCAAAGATGGTATTAAAACCCTAGACAAACATAAATGAAAGATTAGAAAAGAAATCGGGAAAATCGGAGGTCGAATGGTCAAAACGGAGAAAATTTGCTGTCAACATGTTTGGTTGATGCTCTTTGGTTGATGGCATCGACCAAATAGCATCGACCAAAAGTGGTTTCAGGCAGCAAGTTGGATTTTGGTGATTTGGTCCGAAATCGGTTTTCCGGGGCTCGAATCAATCCGAAACTTTGAGGGATGATTAATAACAATGTAAGAACACTACCTAGCAAGTATTATCACAATCCAATGGTCCAAATGAAAACCCCTAAATTGAGGTCCTATGTTCTAAAGACAAGAAACCTAGCATTCATGAGAAATCGATGTAATTAAAAGGGAAGCTAAAGAATTAGTTGGGGAATAGGTTAGGAACAAGATTACAATCATTTGCAAGCCAGAAATTAGATTAATCATACTCTACATTTCAGTCTAGTATAAGAAATCAAATTGTTAAGCAAGGAATCATGGTAATGTATATGCAAGGATCAAGATGCAAGTGAGGCATAGCAAGAATGAAGGAAAAGCAAGTATAAATGGGAAGAGACATTCATGGCAAGGTGTTTGCAAGGTTGTAGCACCTTGGCCATGGTCTCATCATTAAAAAGAAGAAGAGAAGTGAGTAGGATAGAAAGCAAGAGAGAGAATCATACCTTGGAAGATGATAATGGGGTCAAGAGACAATGATTGCAATGATTGGGAGCAAGAGTCTTTCACAAATACTAAGAGAGTGCATTGGGAACCTCCACTCTCGTTCTCAATGGTCTAAATGAGTGTAATATGGCTCAAAACACGAGGCTAGCATATATAGATAAGAGAATATTCCAACAGCATCTTTTACTCGAATCTGGGCAACTTTGGTCGATGCACTTTGGTTAATGGCATCTACCAAAGAGCATCGACCAAAACAGGTTTCAGCAGAAAATCCAGAAATAGTTCAACAACTTCGGACAGGGATTCGGAGGGCTATACGAGGTCAAATTGAGTGGGGTTTTCTCCTACAAGTCCATCAAGAAGTCTAGTTTCGGGAAATATCTTCAAATTGAGCACGGGAGTTCATTTGGTACTTCAACTAATTCACTCCTTTTCGGTGCACAGGTTCTCACTAAACATCTACAATGTACCCAAGTAAGGGGTATCATCGTCAATGTCCATGGGTTTCGGGTCAAACACCATGTCTTCCATAAAGAGGGCCCACGAGGACTTCTTCCTTCACTTCGGGACATTGGATCTATTCTAAGGAAAAAGGTCGGACATAACCTCCTAAAGCTTTCAAAGATAAAAACACTGAAATCAAGGTCTAATATTAAGGTCTAACATCAAACAAGTCTTTCTTTATCTCAAAGCAATTAGGGTGTCCTGGTTAGGCTTGGGCTGGATTTCATAGTATTAGCAAGATTTATCTCTTCTCCAATACGAAGACACTGAAATGTTATAAAACATATATTTCAGTATATTCGAGAAATTATTGACATGATATTATTTTATGAATGTGGACATCAACTTACTTGTTATGCTGATGCAGTATTTTTATCTGATCTATATAAAATTAGATCTTAAACATGCTATTTATTCACAAGTGAATGTTAGCTATTTTATATTTGGTTAAGATCAATGATACAACAAATTCAGAAATCATGCGATCTTTTACTAAAAAAAGAAGTTTCAACAATATTATATGAAGATAATGCTACATGCATAGCTCAATTGAATAAATGATATATCAAAGGAGATAAAACGAAACATATTTCACCAACATTCTTCTTCATTCATGATCTTCAATGAAATGGTGAAATCGATGTTTAACAAACTTGTTCAAGTGATAATTTGACAGACTTATCTACTGAGAAATTGCATACTTCAAATCTTGAGAAACTGGTATATGATATTGGAATGTACGTACTTAAAGATACTCAATGATGTTATCATCAGGGGGAGTAAAATACGTGTTGCACTCTTTTTCCCTTAACCAAGGTTTTGTCCACTGGGTTTTCTTGGTAAGGTTTTTAATGAGGCAGCTACCAATACGTATTATTTAGATTATTTAGATATATATATATTCTTTTTTCCTTCATTAAGATTTTTTCCCACAGGGTTTTTCTTAGTAAGGTTTTAACGAGGTACATAATCTATTGATGGACACCCAAGGGGGAGTGTTATAAATAATATTTATTATGAATGTCTATTATCTCAAAGAGATTGTACTTCCAAATGAATATCTCAACTACCTCATGATGCAATATTGGTGAAGATCACAACCATCTCATTACACAATGTTGGCAGTCAATATTTCCATCCTATGCACCTTCTATCTTGGGTGGCAATCTATCATTCCATATCAAGATTATCTTATTGTGTGTGAGAATTAATAATTGTATTTCTTTGTAGACTCTAATATTACCATATCAGAGAAGATACTAGTTCTATTATAAATATGTAATGACTAACTCAATAGAAAAGCTGAACTAATCTTGTCTTTCTTCTTTGTATTCTATATTTTCTCTTTATTTTATAACAGCTAAACATTTGTACATTAACAAAAATCACAGATGAATTCACAGATTTCATCCCTCATATTCGGTTAACCAAACAGTTAACTTTATAAATTATGACTTCATAGATTTGAAATCTCTAGTTTTTTTAAATCTTCAAACTCATGTAACCAAATAGGCCCTAAAATAATTAAATAAGAAAGTGGGGATTGCAAACACTAGACATCCCCAATAAATGTGATGTGAGAGATTGCAAATTGTATAGTTAAGAACTTCCACCTACATGAAGAAAAAAATTTTCAATCCACATGATTGTCACAAAATCTTGTTTTTTAGAAAAATTAAAAAAAATGTAAGAATCCAAATATTCTCTCTTTTCTTCAAAAAAAAAATTTATTTTAATATATGTTAATCATCCAATCATTTCTGTTGAAATTTTTGCTCTTCTTGACGATGGAAAAACCGAACTTGTAAATTTTGGGGAATTACTTAATTAGCTAGTTTTAAGTTTTCATTTACAAAAGTAACCACTCAAAGTTTCACTTAACAAAACTAGCTAAAACTGAGTTTGGATTTACAAAACTAGCAAATATAGTGATTTTTCATCCATTTGTAAATTTTTACCTCTAAAATTAATCATACCAATATATGGGTAAAAATGTCCAAAGGGAATGAAAATTAGTGATTTTTCCTTTTTAATGTGGTTAATTTTAGAAGTTAAAAATGTCAAAGGAATGAAAAATTACTATTTTGGCTAGTTTTATAAACCCAAACTTAGTTTTAGCTAATTTTATTAAGTAAAACATTAAGTGGTTATTTTTGTAAAAGAAAACCTAAAAGTGGCTAATCATGTAATTTTCCCAAAAAAAATTTCCTTGTCAAGTTTGAGATTTTATTTTGCCAATGGTGGGTTGAGCAGTGAAAAGTTCAAATTCTCCTAGGGAGTTCTTGGATTTGCACCTATCCTGTTAATATACCCCTAATATAAACTAGGGGTGTCAATGGTGCGATTTCGAGCTGAAAAACACCTAACCCAAAGATGGCCCATTAGCAAAATAACGGTTTCGGACCGGTTTTGGTTTGCTGCGATTTGGGTTTGGGCTAACTAACGGTTTAAATTCGGGTTGACTAACAGTTTATGGTGTGTAAGAAAAAGAACATGAAGAAATAATTGAGCATCCTACAACAAAAGCGAAAATTATATGGAAAGCTAAGTTGCTATTGGTCAATTTCCATTAAAAAAAAAACCACCCATTTTATAAATCAAGAACCTAGATTTTAAATAGTAAAATGACTATTTGATCTTTGAATTCATGCTTAATTTTTTTAATTGTCTATATCAACCAAGGTTCGACATGTCGTCGTGTCGGACCCTAGCAACACAGCAACACGGGAGACATGTCGCCAAAAGTCGCCCGATATATTGTGAATAAATTAATATTTGAGATGCCGACGCTGTTCTTGACGGTGATCCTTTCATCGAGTTTCGACAGTTATCTGAAAGACTAAAACCCCAATTTTTCCCAGTGTTGGAGATATCTCTGTTTCCCTTCACATTTTGATCTCTTCATGGAAAGATTCATGCATGAATATCGTGTGGAAAAACATAAATTATCGATAATGGGTTTCGTAAAGCTCTTTGTCCATCGAAGCGAGGGATCCATTGCCTGGCTTGAAATTCTGTACTGGTGCTCTAAGTTACAGTCATTGGAGTCTCTCTCAGATGAGTAAGTTTTTATTTAGAATTCTTTCCCATACGTTTTCTATTCAATGAAAATTCTGAGAGATGGTTTTCAAACCCAAGAACTTCAGCGATTTTCCTTTTTTTGGGTAAATCGGGTTATCTCTGCAACAAAAAGATAAAGGCCTGAGTTCTAGTGAATTGAAACATGGACTCTGGTTAGGCAATCCAGCTTCTTTGAGGAAGAATTGCTTGCTCTCTTGCCCCATTTCGTCTCCATGGTAAACAGTAAACCTCTGCACTTGCTCTGATCTCGTCTGTCACTAACGACGCCTTTTGCTTCTCCTTCTTCTTCATCATCTTGGTTTCAGTCATGTTGAGGTTGCAGAGAAGAGGAAAAAGATACAATACTCATTGACGACGTCGTCGACTTTTTCGACCGTCGGCGATATAACAAAGGGTAAAGTCGATGTCGCTGGGGGGTTTCATGTCGCCCCCCAGCGACACCTCGAAATATCGCCCTCGTGTCCGCGATTAATCGCCGACACGAGGTACCATGATACCAACTACCTAATGGTAATATAATAATTCAAATATTATTTAATGTAAAATTACAAAACGAGTTGCGGTTCGGTTTCAAGTTGGTGCAGGCTCCACAACCCTCAGCCCAATTACGGCCCATTAAGGTTCGGTTCGGGCCTTTAATTTTTTTAGCATGGATCTCTATAATGATTGATATCCGTTTTGATTCGCGAATCATATGGACAAATATCGGGTGGGGAAATGTGGATCCACTTTGCCAAAAGATTTTTCTTCCTTTATTTTTGGCATGGATCTATTGATATCCGTTTTGATTCTATCGGGTGGGGAAATGTGGTTTTTGCCCAAAAGATGAAAACGGAAAAGCAGGATGTGCAAATATGTTTAAAGTGCTGGCTGTGGGGTTCGAACCCACGCGCACTTATGTGCAGAAGATCTTAAGTCTTCCCCCTTAACCTCTCGGGCAAACCAGCCGTTCTTAAAATGTCCATACTCCTCAGTGGAAAGGTCTTGGTTTTAACCCTTGCAGCGGCATTACATTTCCAAATATTAAAAAAACACCAATACAAAAAACAAAAAACAAAAAAATAAAAAGAAGCAAGATGTGCTCACATGTGACAAAATGTCGGCGACATATCGCCGACACAGGGCGATATGTCGCCATGTCGCTCGGGGGCGATACGACACCCCCCAGCGACACCGACATCGCGAGAAGTCGGCGATTTATCGCCGACTTCTGGCGACCGAATTTCGTTCGAATTTTTTTTTAATTTCTCTCTCTTCTCTCTCTTCTCCAGAGCTTCTCTCTCTCATTTTTCGCACTTTTCACTATATTTTCGTCCGATCTTCGACATCTACGGGTACATCTTGCTTCCTTGTTGCCGGATATCACGTTGTTTCTGTCGATCAGTAGCCGTTTCGCATGATCCGAGAGTTTTTTCGTCAAACAGGTAACCATTCTTATCCAAGTAATTTTTCACAAAATGCATGCTATATGATGTTGGATGATTTTGAAATTAATATATGTTGAATACCATGTGACGATCTACGATTTCACGGAGTCGGAATTTTTTCCCAAAGTATTTAATTTTTTTATTTTTGTGGGTAAAAAATGATATTTTGATTATCTTGTATGATTACTTTTTAAGTGATACAGTGGTTGTATGATGATAGAAAAAACATATGTGGAACTCCGTGAGCCGATCTATGGACTCACGGAGTCGAAATATTTTTTGACCCAAAAATAAGTTATTTTATTTTTCAAAAAATATCCTGATATTAATAAAAATATCAATAATTATGAAAAATGCAAAAAATAGGGGAAAATGGGGGGGGGGGGAATGTTTTGAAAATTATGGAATAATTATATAAGTATTTTTCAACTGTTGGTTGTGTTGTCCATGTGGCTTCATCGCGGTTTTGATATATGGGCAGCTATTTTTATAATTATATCATACATGCAATATTCATAATTTCATATATGATTGTTTATATGTGTATAAACAATTATAATGATGTTGTTATTTGTTAATGTTATTTGAATGCAACAGTCATCATGTCTGCTAGTGGGAGTCAGAGGGGAACTGGGTCTTCCCAGGGTGGACGAGACCAGGGACAGGGACAGGGTCAAGGACAGGGTCAGGGACAACCTGAGAGATCAGCAGTAGGAGGGAGGACTGACCCAGCATGGCAATATTGTACGGCTATTGATGGAGACAAAAATAAAACTGAGTGTAATTTTTGTCACAAAAGAATATACTCAAGTGGCATCAGTAGGTTCAAGGGTCACATCACTGGGAGTTCAAAGGATGTGACTAAATGCACAGAGGCCCATCCAGATGTAATCAAGTTACTCAGGGATTTACAAAAACAAAAGGGGAAGAAGAAAGATGATCGCAGGAAAGTCAACAAAGCACTAGATGATGCAGTGCGGGGGCCGTCATCATATGTGGATGATTCAGATGATGATAGGGATGTTGATCCTGTTGATGTGGACAGAGATCAGGAGGAGAGGGATATGCGGCGGGCCATGGCAGAGAGCAGACGATTGCACCATCGGGAGCGGGATATGGCCGAGCTAGAGCTACGGGAGCTGGTCCATCTAGGCCTACGGGGGCTAGACCTTCCGATTCGGGGGGAGGGGTGGTGTATTTGGCATGTTTGGCGGATCACGAGTCGGCGGGCCCCTCATACATCGGGTTCGGGACCGTTCGGTGCCACTACCACGGCAACCATCGATTATCCACGCCGTCCGGACCCGACCATGGAGCAAGATCCCGATACATTCGGGAGAAAAGGGGCCAAGCAGCCCAAGATATCGGTGCATGGAAAGGTATGGCAAAGAAGGTAAAGAAGGCAATGTCAAAGTGGATTTATTACAATCACATCCCAACAAACACAGACAGGGGTCCATACTATACGAATATGATTGATACTATTGCAGCGGCAGGCCCGGATATAGTGGTCCCAACCCTACGAGTTGATGACCACCCTCCTTCAAGAGGAGAAGCAAGAGCTGCAGGAGTATATTGATAGTATGAAACCCTTTTGGGATACTTATGGATGCACCATCATGTCCGATGGATGGACCGGCCCGACGAGAAAGTCCATCATCAACTTCATGGTATCTTGTGATTGGAGAACTGTCTTCTTGAAATCGAGTGGATGCTATCGGTCATACGAAAGACCACGGATATATCATGGGTCTCTGCAGGATGTGATTGACCAGGTTGGTAGGAAAATGTGGTGCAAATTGTCACCGACAATGGCTCCAACTATAAGAAGGCCGGTGAAGTGTTGATGGCTTCACCGATTATAACCTTATGTGGACACCTTGTGCTGCACATTCAATTGACCTAATCTTTGAAGGACATTGGAAAAATCAGCATTGTCCACAACACCGTTGAGAGTGCAAGACAGGTAACCAACTTCATCTACAATCATAACGTTGCTTTGGCAATGATGCGGAGATCATGTGGAGGTGAGTTGGTGCGACCTGGTCCGACAAGATTTGCGACAAATTTCGTCG
The DNA here is from genome assembly GCF_041222555.1 of Hakea prostrata. Lineage (NCBI taxonomy): Eukaryota > Viridiplantae > Streptophyta > Magnoliopsida > Proteales > Proteaceae > Hakea > Hakea prostrata. The sequence continues at coordinate 68,107,390 of NC_142602.1, forward strand.
CCTTGAGCAAGCATGCAAGATAAGAAGTCGGGCCTCGGATCCATGTTTGCATCGCAGAGTGGTTTGATTGGGTGGATCCAAGTAAGATAACTATCTACTATTTCATCTTATAAATTATTATATTTATATTATGAGTTTATGATTATCTTGTATGATATTTATTGTCTATTGACTTAATGAGTTTGTGATAATTCAGCACGACCAATGGGCGCGCCGCACACAATACACAATATCATCGATGATTTCCGGAGATGTGTTCTTGTAGTGTTGCGACCATAGATCCTATAGTAAAGGTCTTGCGTATGGTGGACTCTTCCTTGAGGGGACCCACTATGCCCCACTTGTATGCATCCCTTGAGCGTATGAAGGATGCTATAAAGGCGACAAACCCTAGAGGACATCGGGCTTTCTTAGATATTGTCGATGCACGATGGACGACTCATCCGATGCATCCTCTTCATAGGGCCGGTAAGTAAATATTACGGGTTGTTGATTTGTAGTTGTAGACTTGTAGTCTTGTAGACTTGTGGGCTTGTAGCATTGTAGGTATTGGTACTTTGGTAGTTGGTACTAATTTTAAGCTTTTTTAATTATGCAAGATATTTTCTAAACCCTAAGTATCAATATAGTCAACATTTAGGGTTGGACACAAACCTATTGGATGCCCTGATACAGGTGATAACGAAGTTGGAGCCAGATGAGATGGTCCAATCATTTTGCCACAATGAGGTGAGACATTGGGAATTTCAAACGATTAGTGAGTTGTATTAATTGTTTAAATAATTTAGATAACCAATCAATACTAATGATTGTATTATTGCAGATCAAATTGTTTAGAGATGCATTTGGGTCTTTTAGTGGAGTGGTCAGTGTCTGCAGGGGCGAGAAACCATGGATCCAGGTTAGATACTTATATAGTTAGATCCTTAGGGCTTAGATGCATAAATGTTTTGAGTCTTTTGACTTTTGAGTTTCTAACTTAATGTTTTTGTGATAATGCAGCTGAATGGTGGTATCTCTATGGCAATAGTTCATCAAACTTGCGAAGATTGGCAATCAGGATCCTGTCTCGGACTTGCTCGCTTTCCGGATGTGAGAGGAATTGGAGTACATTCAGCATGATCCACTCCCAGAGGAGGAACCGGTTGGGAAGCCTGGCGTCTAAATGACCTCGTATTTATTCACTATAATATGAGGTTGAAGCTGCATATGCCAGGGAGCAAGCTCGGGAATGAAAGGCAATACATCAATCTCGATGATATATTTGATGTTGCCAAAGATGACCAAGATCCCCTCACTCGGTGGATGTTGGACGGGGGTGAGCCGGTATTGGACCAACCTGGAGGGAGGCCCGACCCGGAACTAGCTCAAGTCGGCAGGGTTAATGTGGGTGATTATATGGCCACCGAAGAGGGTCGGGCACATGCAGAGGCAGCTGCCACTGGCGATGAGGATTGGATGATGGCACCAGGCACGGAGGAGCCGCAGGACAACAATCCCGATGACAACTCTCGCCTAGTCAGACTGGTGGAGATGATGATGGTGGTGGTGGTGGTAGTGGTGGTGGTGGTGGTGGTGGTGGTGGTGGAGGAATTGGAGAGCGTATACATGTTCCACTACCAGAGACACAGGAGCCCCCACCCAGATACACTGGGGAGAGTCATTTTGATCATGCCACTCAGGATTATGATCATGGTGGTGATTATCAGCGTGGTCGTCAATATCCTGATACGAGGCCAAACCACCATCAGAGGGGAGCTGGCCATGACTATGTTAATCCTTGGGATGCGGCGATTGCGTCAATGGGGTCCATGAGCTTGGATGAGTCCGTAGGCTCCACACCGGGTTATTGGCCTACGGGTAATTATGGTGTCCCTCTCCCTCCTTCGGATGGACCGGATGATATGGGAATTAGTAACCCCTCTAGTTCTTCGTATCGTGGGAGCTATGGTGTCCCCTCTAGTTCTTCGTATCGTGGGAGCTATGGTGTCCCCTCTAGTTCTTCGTATCGTGGGAGCTATGGTGTCCCCTCTAGTTCTTCGTATCATGGGAGCTATGGTGTCCCTCTCCCTCTTTCACAATCAGAGTCATTCGTACCAACAAGGGCATCCGATGGCATGCAAGACGTTCCTTGGCCCTATTCTCACTTCCCTCAAATTGGAGTTCTCACGGCTGAAGATGACCGCTATAGAACTGCAGTGAATGATTACTTAGACAATTTTCAATATCGTATGAGATGGGATGAGTATGTGAATTTGTTGGGGGGCATCAATGGAGACAGCCGAGTCGGAGGAATTCGATCCACCTAGGCACAAGATTTGGTAATGCGAGACCGAGAGTTTCAGATTTTATATGGTTGGATGACTTTATGTATTACAGTATTTGTACAATGAATTGTAGACTTTATATGATTTGGTTTTATGAGTTTTTAGGTTTTTAGTTTCGGGGCTTTCGTCCGCGTATAGTAGGACATGGGTCGATTAAGAACATTAGTTTAGGTAATGTTTTAGATCAAAATAACACTACCAATGTGTTTATTAGCCTCAAATTAGGCTACACATCAAATTTCAGGTCAAAATGACCAAAAAAACCCATCGAAACAAGGGTTCGATTTTTCATCGAACCCCTACCAAAAGTCGCCCGACTTTTGGCGAAATTCCGCCGTGTCGCGCCAAGACGCCAAACAACCCCCCAAAACCCCCACCCCAAAAAATAAAAAAAAAATATTTTTGTGTTTCTTTTTCCCTTTTTCAGCATAGAACAAAGTTTAACGAATCTAAATTCTTTTTCGCCCAACCTAATGGTGTCCTTATTCCTTCATACTCACATGAATGTAGGGCTCAAAAAACTATTATTTTTTTTTTTTTGTAAAGAAAAACTAAATTATTCAATTTGTTAAGCTGCATTTGTTTGCTGGAATAAAGTGGGGTGGGAAAATTTTTGAAAAAAGTGTATATTTCTTACTTTTCCCTTAAATTCCAAAATTGTAAATTGTTTGGTTGTTTGTAGTGGGAAAGCAAGAGACAACTTTCCTTGAATCAGGGAAATTTGTCTGGTGACGTGGCACTCCAACTTTTCCATCAGTCATTTTAAAACCCCACAAATTTTGTGAGATTTTATGGAAAAGTTTGAAAAAGTAAAATGTGAAATTCATTGCTATCACTTTTCTACAAAATTCTTTCTCTTTCACCTCACTACACATGGGATTCATATTTTTTTTTTCCACTCAATTTTTTCCACCCCCACCTTTGCAAACAAAGCTCAGCTTTACTTTTTAATTGTTACTGGATTTATCGGAATGCAAGAGTGGAGTCACGTGATCTTCGCCGCCACGTGAGGAGGTGGTCGCGGAAGTAAGCAACTCAGCACATAGGCATAAATGATAAATCATCCATGAGAGCATCGTTGAAGTCGTCGCGCTGGGAATGGCGTTCCGTAATTTATTTCATTCGATGTTTATCGTAATTCTAGGATTCACAGTTTTTCTCGAAAAACAAAAAAAATAACGAAAATCTAATTACACGACGCATGATGGACTGAAAGCGTATAATTACAGAAAAAATAAAAAAAACAAAAAAGACTGAAATGAACCCCATCCCACAATAATGAATTAAGATGGATCGGATCAGGCCATTAGGGTCGGGTAGAGAATTGGTCCCCAAGTCCTCCCACGTGTGGCCCCGTGAGGGTCCATAACCACTCGTACAAATGAGGCTTATGTGGGTGTGGTTGGATCCCTAGGAATATAATGCAGCCATAAAGGATAACCAATCTCCTTGGAGGCCACCATGCCCATGCTTTAACCCTACATATAATGACACATTTCATGTTCTTGTGCTACATTTGGGTCCCATTGAGAAAATCTCCACACAAATCATCGAGTTTAAATCTTCTACTCGCATGGAGAGGAAACTATCCAAACCCATATTGGTGTGTTTTTTTATACATGTTCAATCTCGAGAGTGTACATCCTCTTCATCAACCTATTCGGCTATTCCTCCATCCATCTTTTCACACTCACATGAAGTATAAAATAATGTTAAAAAATACAGTGTAGATCTCACATTCACATGAGGCGTAAGATGATGTTAAAAAGCACAGTGTAAGTTCTACACTCACATGAGTGTAAGATGATGGGTGAAGAGAATCTCTGCTACAATCTCGAAGTAACATTCTCCTTTTTTTTATAAATTTTTTAAGGGTCTGTTTGGTTACATGAGTCTGGAGATCAAAACGAAATCAAATATAGACAAACAGAAGTAAAATAAAAAGAGTGGGGGAATGAAATCGAGGACAACAAAAACATGACGACGGATGGAAGCAAAGAAGGAAACTCCGGACATCCCACCCATAAAATACAATCACGAGGAAAAGGAAACAGACAGAACAGAGAACAACCAAACGGAAACCAAAAGACAGATCAAACCCGGAAGCCCAACCAGGACAGAATTTAGGGGGGACAGAACATAGATTTGAAACCGGATCAGAAGCGAAAAACCCGGGAGGAAAAAGATCAGAACAGGATTCATCTACACTAAAAACGACGAGATTAGGGAGGGGGAAACCAAGATTTCATCATGCTATAAAACATGAACATGCGCACCAAAACCAAATGAATCCATAAATTTTTTCCACATACCGGTTAACCAAACAATTAGTTCATAAATTATGACTCCAAAATTTGAAATCTCTAGATATTTTAAATCTCCAAACTCATGTAACCAAACAGGCCCTTAGAGATTTAAAATCTCTACATTAATGAATGCGAGATATATATCCGTTTGGTTGTGAAAATCTCTAGATTCATGAAATCTAGAGATTCATCTTTTTACATTAAAAACGTGAATATGTAGATTTATGTGTATGGAGTGAAATCCATAGATTTCATCCTTACTATAAAAATGATACACATTTGTGCATTCACAAAAGTCACAAGATAAATCCAAGATTTCATTCCACATATTCGGTTACCAAACAGTTAATTTTATAAATTATGACTCCATAGATTTGAAATCTCTAGATATTTGAAATGTTCAGACATGTAATCAAACAGGCCCTAAAATGATGGTGACTAATGATGTAGGTAAAGATATACTTTGCCTTTATCAAAAAAAAAAAAAAAAAAAAAAAGATATACTTTGCCAACAAAGATTGGTCAACGGGTGAAACTCACAGCCTCTTAGTTAAGAGGTCTTCGCAGACAAGTCTCTTACTGATGACATATGTAATATCTCTATCTCCAATTTGTAAAAATTATTTTAAATTTTTTTTTTAAAATAATGAATATTGTGGTCGGAGGAACGGACCCTCATCATTGATCCCCGTGGACTAATTTCTTTATTTGGTAACTCTTACCTATTTACCATCTTCACGCCTCCCAACCGTTCGCAAAATTAATGGTATTAATTTCTTACAGCTACAGGCTTTCAGGTAAATTTAATACACTGTATTAATTTCGATATATAGAATAAAGGACTAATGGGTCTGATTGGTGTGACAAACCTGACTTGGAGAATGGAGAGAGGATGTCACACCTAAGCAGCTAAGCTATACTGGTGAACCAACCGGAATTGAACCAACAACTTACACGAAACCAAATCGAACCATAATGAATTGATACTGAAACTTTCCGTACTGGTTGAATCTAGCCTGGACCAAATCCGGCCCAACTCAATTGACACTGAAAATATTTATATGACCCTTTTATATTTTGGTTTTAAAAAAATGTAAAACAATATCATTCTTCTCAAGTCCGTAGAAGGATAAGAGGTATAAATGGATCGGATCTGTCTTGGAGAAACCGGAATCTAAATTTGATAGACAAAACTACTATTCGAATCCGAAACTTTATCGAATATTATAATAATCCGATTCAACGAACCATCTGATTACTTGATTTCTGATTTTTTTCTTCTTTAATTTATGATTTTCAAATATCGATTTTGTGGTTTTTGTATATATTTGTAAGCCATTTTTAGAGAATTTTTTTTTAATATTTTCCTATAATTGGATAAATTTATATCTGGATATTCATTTGATTCATAAGGGCCTGTTTGGTTATATGAACCCAAAATTTTCAAATCTCTAAATTCTATAACGGGAAATTTATACCCATTTGGTTGTGTGAATCCCTATACTTATGAAATCTAGAAATTCACCTATTACACTAAAAATGTAAATCTATAGATTTATGGGTATGAGGAGAAATCCTTACTATAAAAGTACTAAATATTTGGGGCATTTACAAAATCACCTTGACAGAAAGAACTATAGATTTATATTAACTAAACAATTAATTTTATAAACTATGATTTCATAGATTTGAAATCTCCTGACTCAAGTAATCAAATCGGCCATAACAATTATTCAAATTCAAATCAAAATTACTTATCATAATTATACAAATATTTTGCAGTAAGAAAAAAAATCTAGATTCGAACACTCTTAAATAAATACAAAGAGTCTAGATCCTTTCTATCTAAGTTGTCTATATAATCATACACCCACACTTGCATGAGCGTGGGACCCAGTTTTTATGAAGATATCTAAATTTTATCAGATATGACAATAATTCGATTTGATAAACTATCGAATTGCCAATTTGCTAATTGTGATTTCTTTTAGTTATTGATTTTTTATTACCGATTTTCCAGTTTTCCTTTGTTTATCAGCTATTTTTAGAGAAAAAATATATTTTTTTTGGGTAGAAAAAAAAAATTAATACTTTACTTGATTTTTGGTAAACCAAATACTTTACCTTAAAAGAATAAATTTGTATATGGATATTTATCCGATACGATAGTAATTATCGGATTGCTTACCAGACCGATATGAATAATTTATGGTAAAAAAAATCTGGAATACGAATTATTTGGAGGTGTCCATTTATAGGTATGAGGGGTTTTAGACGAAAAAAGGGGTAAAACTGAGGGGCAAATTGGTAAGAATAGAAAAAACAGCGTCCCCTCGTTCCCACTCAAAAACCCTCGCGTCCAAAGAAGTTATCAGTGATAATTGAAGGCTATCCGGCCAAAAGGAAGAACAAACAAGCAGAAACAGCAGAAGCCATTTCTCGCATTCTCTCTTCATCTGAACTCACGCAGAGACTATCACAGTTTCGTGTCTTTAGGAGTTTTTCATTCTCTCAAAGATGTTTTCTTTGGGTTCTGGGTTCCTTGTAGAAGAGTTACTTGACTTCTCTTCTGACGTAGGTGAAGAAGATGAAGGAGAAGACAATAAACAGAGCCACAACATCGATTCCTGCAGCACTACGACGAACAAGAACAACAACAGCAACAAAGCCCTTTCTTCTTCTTTATCATCTTTGGCCATGGACACCAAACCCTCAAACTCTACTAATCATCCAACCCGTCAAACACAACATGAAGCACAAACTGTGTTCAACATTTTCGACCCAGATGATGACAGCCACCACTCTTCTTTTCCCGTAAGTGGAACAAAAAATCTCTCTTTTTTGTTTTCTCAGGCGTTAAACTTCTTCTTGCCCTCATTTCTGCTGGCCTGATGAGTTTAGAGTTTAGACTCGGCCGAGTTTTGCGTTGTTTTGGCTTTCCATGCTTTGAAAAGCCTACTGACTCGGTTGGAGTCCAAATTCCAAAAACCTAATGAGAATCAGAGATAGGAGAACCCAAATGAGGTGTAGCCCAAAATGGCAAAAAGAAAAAAAAAAATTTTATTTTATTTTATTTTATTTTTGGTTGAATTTTTTGTGACTCGTTCGAGTCCGAGCTGAAGCGCTGAGTGTCTTCCGAGTGGACTGCTAGTTTTCACTTGTTTCTCGGTTCTGTATTCCCCCTGTACTCAGGAATTTTTAGAAGAAGAACTGGAATGGTTAACAAACGAAGACGCTTTTCCGGCAGTAGAGACATTTGACGACATTTTCTCAGGAAAGCTCAGTCAGGAAACAAAGAATCAGAGCCCTGTATCGGTACTTGAGAACAGTAGCAGCAGTGGTAACAATGGCATTATGAGTTGCTGTGATAACCTTCGTGTCCCTGTTCGAGCCAGGAGCAAGAGGCAGAGGCGGAAATGTAATGGGTTGTCAGATGTATGGGGTAAGCAATGGTGGTGCTGGGGCGAAACCAGCAACAAAAATGACACTTCAGTGGCAACCAGTGCGACAATGATGAAGGCTACAATAGGTAGGAAATGTTGGCATTGCGGGGCTGAGAAGACACCGCAATGGCGAGCGGGGCCTTATGGATCAAAGACACTCTGCAATGCATGTGGGGTAAGATACAAGTCAGGCCGGCTCATGCCTGAGTATCGGCCGGCGAGTAGCCCTTCTTTCTCTAGTAAATTGCATTCTAACTCTCACAGGAAAGTATTGGAGATGAGAAGGCTGAAACAGAAGGAATGTTTGATGGACTCTATGGATAATGGATAGTGCTTGTATTCTTTTATTGTTAGATATTAGAACAGATTTTAGGGATTGTTGTATTGGATGCTTGTTTGGATGCTTCTTTTTCCAACATTAAACCAGTTTTAGTAGGAAATTTGGTGCTTCTAACATAATCTGTTTCTTCTTTTAATATTCATTTATTCATTGTTCAATTGCAACTGGGAGTGGTGATAAACTTTACATGATAAGATTGTTTATTTCAGAAAATGGGTTCACGGATAGTCTTGATTCGCAGACTTGGTTGTCTCGATTCACCTACTTATTGCATTTTAGTTGTTGGTCGATAAATCAAGGAAATTGGCATTGTTTGATTGTTGAAGTTGGTTTTCTTCTTTGGATGCAGTTGGAGATGTACAAACATACATGTCTGTGTGTGAAGAAACAGACTTTTATACCCATTTGTTGTTCTACAGTAATGTTTCTGAGTCGTTAAAGATAATATGCTTAATTCCAGTCCGAATAGTAAGATGAGCTTACGTTTTGTTGATCATGCTCATTGTCTTCTTGGCTTGTATGAACTTTTTTAGTGGCTTACATTCAATCTATCAATTTTAAACACACTAATAGATTTGGAATGGATCAGATGATGCTGCTTGTAGGTGATTTTGTTTATACGTTTAATGCTTCGCTTGTCAGTTGAGTTTGCATTTCATGACTTTCTTTGTTGAAAAGGAAAATGTCGATATTTATGTTGCCATTGGATTGAAATGGATATATTATGGTAAGGATTTGACATCATACTCATATCCATGTCCCAAAAGAACATTTCAACAAACAAGGGATGAGAAAGGGTTAATTTGTTCACGGAATTGCAGAATTCAAGGACTCAGACAGGGAAATTACTGGATTCAAATGTGGAGACGTTGCATCTGACTTCCTACACCCTTTTGTTCCTTCTGTTCCAATTTTTTTCTGGTGAAGGCTACATAACTATTTGATGTTGGTATTCAATTTTGTTCTGCAAAATCAAGTGGTACTTTGTCTGAAATGTTAATGTGCAAGGAAGCTGTGAATACTTTTCCCATCCATTTATAGTTTTTTGTCTCCTTTTCTTAACTGCTTTCACATGTTGCAGCTTTGACAAGGTATCATGCTACATGTGATCTATGATACTAATGTTCTTTGTCTTCTGTTGTATCAGATTCTGCTGAGAATAAATATATCTTTGTCAAATCCTGTCTTTGATCATTTTCCTTTCCGACTAAAATAAATGGAATTCACCTGGAACATGGCTTGCTGCAAATGCTCTCTGTCTCTCTCTATTTCTCTAAGGGAGCCTCTGAAAAGAACAAACTGATTTTCTATCACATTTATTCTTCAAATCTATGCATTTTCCTTAAGTAGAGTGCTTTTGATTTTGTTCTCATTATCATTTGAACTGTGCCATGCATGCATTTCATTGTTCATTGCAAATTGAGCTACACTTCAGTGCAGGAATGGTTAATTTGCGTCTGGTGTTATATTGGTTTTGTGGGTCTACTTTCTAATAGTGTCGTCAAATCCCCCCAGTTGCTGATATGCTCTCTTTTAATCTACTTCAGTCTTGTTGTTCAAGTTATTTGTTGATTCTTTTCTATTTCTTATAATATGCAGTTGTTCTAAGTTAGAATGCAAGGGAACTTTGGTCCCTAGCTTGAGCGTCTTACAGAGACTAAAAAAAGAGAACATATATGGTGCATGAGACTCTTGATGTACTCTTGATGTACTGAAGAGATACATTTTCATACATACACACGTGCGCGTGCACACACACACACACACATATATCCCTGATGAAGTTGATTTTCTGGGATCCCAAGACATATTTGGGTTATTTAAGTTGTGTCCTGCCTTTGCATGGTATGTTTGGATGAGAAGTCATGTCTGGAATGAACTTAACATTCATGTCGAATAGCACAATTACCTGTTTCTTTATTGGAGATCTCACTTTTAGATCAAAATAATGTAAAAGGGCAAACCTGGTGCCGAAGCCTTCAAACAAGCAGAATCCAGGGGGGGGGGGGGGGGAGGACATTTTGGGTTAGTTAAAACCCATCTGTGTTAGATATTAAGAAGCCCCTCAACTTACTCTATAAGGAGTTTGGTAGTAATTTTGCACACCCTAAGTTTTATTCCTTGCTGAATAATGTTGTTCTTTCATCACTATACTCTACACTTCTTGATCACAACTTTAGTTCTTGATATCAATGGATGCTTATTACAAATCATCCCAGAATTTGTTTTTCATTTTCTAGGTGGTTGGTGTTGCTATCCTTTTACTAATCAAAGTGGGTTTCATGTTTTTTTTTTCTCTGGGGGGTGGGGTAATTCATGGGTGAAAAATATCAGGAAGTGGAATTAGAAGCTTTGAGAGCTTAGGCGTAGCTTTTACAAAATAGGGCATGTTCTCACACTTACAGATATGGGGTATGTGGTATGTGTATGATTTAAATTTCTCCCCTTTTGCTACTTTGAACATAGTGGATTTAGATTCATTATTCCTGGATTAAGGGGATTTACATCTAGATTGGGTCAGCCTAGTATGAAATAGGTTGAAGGGTTTGAATCAATTCATTCTATCATCTTTGGATCTTTTTGAGCATTGGAAGTACCCAACATTTAAGTATCAAAATTGACATCACATCAAGGATTTGAACTATGGAAATGATTACCTGAAGTAGAGTGAAAGTTGTTTCGAGTGAGAGTCATTGAGGGCGACAATTGTGGATGGTTTTTATGAGCTCCAGTTTTAACATGCTCAAGTTTGCTCATGTTCGCCCTTAGATTAGTGATAAATGTATTGTTTTGTTCCAAGGGAAAATAATTTCTTAACAATAATATTTGTTCACTCTCTCTCATCTTCTTCTCTCACAACCCTAATTCCTCTCAGTGTCCCTCCTTAGCTCTGGCATTGACATTGGCACTGTCTGATCCTCGAGTAGAACCATGATAGCTCTGCCATCAATGCTGTCGACGGAATCAAATCATCAGTCATCTCCGCACATTACTAATGCTTTTGTTTGAATTTCATGACCTCTCATCGACACTCTTGCTTCCATCTTGCCTTCCTCCGCCTATCAAGTCTCCTCCCCACAAAACGACTCCTCTCTCCTCATCTGAATTTGGTTTCTTCCAACTCACAAGCCACTCAATCCCCTCCCAACTAGCTCTCGCAGCTAAGCTCGAATCACACTCCCTTATTAGTCTCCTTGCTGAATAGAAACAAAGGTTATTCCCAAGAAATTGACCCCTTGGATTTGACTAGGATGATGAAGACAATGGAGATAGAAATGGTGTGTTTCCATGCTTATTCACCGATTCTCCAATCGAGTTCCAACCAAGTTCAACTTACCATCTCTTACTCTGGAGAAACTTGGTTTGGAGATTGTAGAATCATTATCACAAGCCCTAAAGTTTTGTGGATCTTCTGCCTGTAATCAAAGAGACCGGAAAAAAATTCTCAATCTCATCCATAGAGTTCCTTGTGGATTTTTGAGGGTGGTGCAAGGAACAAACCCTATGTAAGAGCTAAAGGAGGGCGAGGTGAAAAATTAGGGTCGTGAGGGAAAGATGGGTTAAAGTAGAAAGGAAAAGCAAATATTATGGTTAAGGGTTTAGAAAATTATTGATCTTTGGATCAAAATAAAGTCCTTGTTATTAATTTAAGGGTGAAGATAGCAAACTTAAGAATGTCAGAACTGGAGCTAATAAAAATCTGATGGTATATTATGTCTAATGGGGCTCACTTTGATGTAGAGATGTTAGGCCAACGTATCATGGAATGTGTTAAATTTTGAGATTTTATAAATTTGGATACAAATCAGTGGTCCTTGCTTTATGAAAATTCTTGAATGTTAATTGATCCGTCTACAAAAGTGATGTAATTAAAGCCTAAAGGCTTAAAGCTATGGGTCTTGTTTGTATATTGCGATAAGGAGAGTGTCTCTGTCATGGTTGGATCTTTATCTCTTAGCTTAGCTTTAGTTTGTCTTATTTTCGTTATAGGTTAGATCTCCGTTTTCTAGTTCGAGTAGGATATCTTTTTCAATACAAGGATTCTTTTCTTGTTTAGATGTGACTCTTTTGTTTATTATTATTTATTTTTTGATAAAAATATCAACTAAATTACTAAGAAAGATAGTTACTTGCTTACTTAAGGGCTTGTTTGGTTACGTGAATCTAGAAATTTCAGATCTTTGGATTCATGAATGCAAGATTTATACTCTTTTGATTGTGAAAATCCTAGATTTATGAAATCTAGAGATTCATTTTTTTACACTAAAAATGTGAATATGTAGATTTATGGGTATGGGGTAAACCCCGATTATAAAAGTGCTAAAAATTTGTGCATTCAAAAAAATCATGTCGACTAAATAGTTTTTCAGAATGAATCCATAAATTTCATTCCATAGATTCAGATTGACCAAAAATTTTATGAATTATGACTCCATAGATTTGAAATTTATAGATTTAAAATCTCAAAACTCATGTAACCAAACAACCCATAAGTCAACTACATTCCAATCATTCTTAAATTCTATTGACGATCTATATGCTAAGTAGATGAACCATAGCTGAAGTTGGGATTTTTAAAACTATTGATGTTTAGATTCTTAATACAAGAAGCTACATTTGCTAAAAAGGGGATTTGACCAAGCAGCCATTGTTTGTTTTTCAGGGTCCGAATTAGATCAATCACTTCTTGCATGTTACACAAAAGTTCGTAAGCTTGACTTGTGAGTTTCTGGTTTAGTCTATTCTAGACCTGTAAATGGATAGTCGAAATCCGCCTCCGAATTCGCATTCGTATTCATTTAAGGGTATCCATATCCAAAAATTTTCTTACCGGAAAATATCTGTATCCATCGGTTAAGCAACCGGATTCGGATTCGGATAATTGCTTATCGGATAGGATAATATCCGGATAAATTTTTATCCGGATAGAGTAAAGTATTTAACATTTTTTCTTTAAAAGTAGATGATAATCGGATTCGGATACGGTAATCGGATTCAGATAGTGGTATTCGGTAATCGGAAATTAGAAATTTATAATAAAAATGTAAAAAAGTGACAATTATCAATCAATAATCGGATATTTTATTGGATCGGATTATTATCGGATATCCGATAAAGTTTCGGATTCGGATGCCTTCTCTAAATTTTTGCCGGATTCGGATTCGGATAACGGATTTGCTAATCGGATTCGGATACTGGTGTATCCGAGCCGAATCCGGTCCGTTTACAGGCCTAGTCTATTATGGTGCAAACTCCAACAATTGAAGCCTTAATAATATCTCGATCCATTCCCTAAGTCTCCTGTGCTGATATACTTAACTTGGCCTTCCCAACACAGACCCACACTTTATCCCGCAATGTTTAGTTGTGAGTTATATACCCTTGCACACAATAAAATGGGTGATTGAAACAAGTTAGTAAAATTCATACTTAGGCAAAAACAGGTAGGTCTTTACACATAATCCATTGTATTGTTTTGGACTTAACAGGATCTATGATCCATTTGGGAGTGAGATTTAGGTTACTAGAGATATTTTGTAAGACTTTGTGGGGTTGGGTGCTTGTTTATTAAAGACTTTTTGGTTAAGTTCTTGCCACACATAGTAACAAGTAATTATAAACACAGAGATCAACCACTGCTTTAAATTTTTATCTAGAGTATTGATTGAGAGGAAATACGTGCATAGGTGTAGGATGGATTGGTGCATAAGTCCTTATGTTCGCAGGCCTAGAGGGTCAACTACCCAAATTCTCTTAGTCTAATCACATGAAATGAAAGTATGCTAATATGATTCTTCACCATTTTCACACAATTCATGATTACCAAATGATGTTGTCCACTGAACAAGTATTGCCTTTACCGGAAGTCCTGCATTCAAGAGACGCCAAAATAAAGTTTTAAATTTGGAGTATAAGGGTAGTTTTCAAAAAAAACTTCCACCATAGTTTTGAGGTGTTATTTCTTGTGGCCATTCTTGATTTTGACAACACTTGTACTACCAATTTGATTGAGAAAATTTTATTGTTTGAAATAAGAGATTGCCAGGAGTCAGCTTTTGCTTATTATTTGATGCCGAAGGCTTCCACACAAGTAATTGTTGAGTTTGTTGCTTATTGACTATGTTCAAATTAATGATAATGACCAATAAGGGTGTTTAAACACCAAAAAAAAAAAAAAAGAGAAGAAAAACAAACAAACAAGGTGTCAATTTAGTAAGGGATTTGCATTTGGCTAGGTATCAGACCTCAATATCATTACCATACCAAATATCAAACAATACAAATACGTCATATCACTACCGAACTATGTTTATTTAGTACAAAGCGGTTTTTATATTTGCCATCATATATAATTTATTTGTATAATTTTACATGCCATTATTATACCATTGTTAAATGGTATAACTATATCATACTGATACCATATTATATTTATTCGGTATGGTATGACATGCTACAAGCAATATGGTTTTGGTAGATGGTACAAAGCATGAGTTGACACCATTACAAACAAAGTTATAAAGGCCAATCTTAAATCTAGCTTTATAGTGTTGCACTCTAATACAACACAATTCCTATTGACACAACTTGGGTTGTTGAAGAACTTGAAGGAGCTAGAGGCTTTTCTCTTCTGTTGAGAGGACAAGGCGATTATTTGTAGACATTGATATCCCGTTATTCCAGACAGTCAATGAACGCAACATGAAGCACCACATATTCCTCCCCACTGGCATTGAGCTATCTTCCTCTCCTTCTCCCACCACCAATGCCCTTTCATCGTCTAGCGGAGATTACGAGATGATTGAAGTCAGCTCTAATACCTAGTTGCCCATGAAAAAGATGTTAAGGATAATGGATGCACAATTACGAACAGAGAAGAATACAAGTAAAATACACAAGAGGGATTTAACGTGGTTCGGCAAAACCCTGCCTATGTCCACCAGAGAGAAAAATAGTTCCACTATTTCCAGGAAACTACACACCACTCTCACACCCACAAAGTGCTACCCTTTGCTTGCCCCCCATCCTTATCCTTAGAATAGGTTCACAATCCTTGTACAGGGATTGATTCCCCAATCTCCTACAGAGATTGATGCCTATAGGTTATCCCACAGAGACTATTTATAGGGAAACCTAAAACCCTAATCCCAATGTAATTACAATTTCACCCTAGTATTAGTAATTGACCCAAACCCTATTTCAATTACAAATACAACCAAAACCATAATTACATGGATCCACAGAATACAAGACACTCAAACCCAACAGAAGAAGCCCAACTCTGTTTTTTCACTCTACATCGAGAGTGACATCATTGGCTTTGCTATCCTTCCATGGTTGGGGTTTCTGAAAGCCTTAAACCTTGATTCTCATGAACAGTGCATAATCAAATACAAAAGCAGTTCATTGTTCCATCATATCTTACAAAATGAGGGGGTTTATATTCTTAGGAAAGGGTTGGGTATAGATTGGGCACGCCATATTTTTGCTACAATCTAGTAGTGTGGGTGTGTGTGATGGAGAATTGAGAAAGAAAGAATTACATCCCGTACTATTCAATCTCATATTTCGAATTTTTTAGTTTTGAATTTGTCATGAAGTTTGATTGGAGTCTGAGTCAAGGGTATAATATAGTGAACTCAAAATATTAAAAACTCTTGAATGTAAAATAAAGAATTATGAATTACAAGTACACTCGTCTTTTAAATATACATTGTTAGATCTAATTGGACTTAGATGGCACAATCGTGATGATTGATGATTGCAAATAAAATCCACTGCATAAGGATATTTAGTCATAAAAAATGACGATCTATCCTTAATTTTTATTTTGGGATACTAAGGGAAAGCAAATACATGAAAATGACCCACTAAATAATAACAAATATTCAATGAGTAAAGTCAAAACAAATCAAGGTCTCCAAAAATACCTGGACAAAATAACTAAACCCAAATATTTTTTTCTTTTGAATAATAGCGATATCTCACTTTTTAATTTATTTTTGAAAGCCCTCTTATATCTTTATTTTACAATTGAATAGATGAAATAAGACAAATAAAAACTAAAAATTTTGAATTTATCTATAAATGCATCCTTAGATACTCCCATTAGATAAGGACATAATCTTTGTAATATTTCATATAATCTATTAGAATCCTAACAATATCAAATCCAAAGGACATAAAATAGAATGACCTAAAGTTGAAGATCACATTGAGCATGAATAATGCATTTCATCTTAGAAGAGAACGACAAGAAGTAGAAAATCACATTAAGAGCATGAACAACGCATTTCGCCTTAGAAAAGAATGACATATTATATATATACACATTAAGAGTTATCTTTCAATTAATCAAAAGAAGCATTTTTTTGGTTAATCAAGATTTCATTGAGAGGAAGGATGAGAAAAACAAAAGGCTTCCAAGTTACGTAACTTAAGAAACCAATGAATGGTATTAGGCCAGAATGTTTTGCTTGCTACAAACAGGATCTGCGTTGCTAGAGATTCGGCAATAAATCAACTCAGCAACAAAAGAAACATAAGTACTAGAGAGCTGGAGGTGGTAGATGGTAGGAAAACCAAAATTAAATTGAAAATTGAAAGCATAAACTACAATGGATCATGAGAAATGTAAAATTATCAAAGCAATCCAAAGTAGCTGGAATAGTATGTTAGACTTAAGAACAAATTGCAATGGCACCCCTTAAAGCATTGACACCCCACTTTATGTTTAAAAAACACAGAAACCCCAAAATTGGATTTTCATTGGATATATTTGTCCAATTTGTCATTGAAAACCTTTCAGACACTATTTATTATAGGGATATTTTTAAAAATAAATAGTGATTTAACTATTTTCAGTGATAAATTTGACAAATACATCTAATAAAAATCTAATTTTGGGGTTTCTGTTTTTTATTTTAGAGCAAATTGCACAGACACCCCAAAATGGAGGCATTAAAGCAATGACACCCCATTTTATGTTTAAAAAACACAGGCATCCCAATTCAATAAACATACTAGTCCATTCTATTATTGAAACCATTAGTCCACTAGTTATTTTTATAAAATTCCAAAAATGCCCTTATGTAAAACAAAAGCCAAATGTATTCTCTCTCTTCACTCAGCTCTCCACCTCCGTCGTCGATTACCGCCTTGCTCATGAACACCGTCTTCTCTCTCTTCACTCGGCTCTCCACCTCCGGCGTCGATTACCGCGTTGCTCATGAACACCGTCCTTTGGCGGCCTACGATGATGGATTCTGAAATCTTTGTCTCTCTCAGTTAACCTCTTACTATATTTTCATTTGATATACCTGTGACTAACTAGATTTTTTCCGAAAGGTAAAAAAGGATTCGGTTTTAATTAGTAATGGGTCAAGTGGCTTCTTCTGCAAGTGGTTTTAATATTTAATGTGGTTATTATTGATTCCTTTGAATGATTTTCAGGTAGCGAAGAGAAACAGAGAGAGAGGAAGAGAAGCTCTCCATAAATTTTGGGAAGAATCTCACATGTGTCTATTATTTTGAAAGTATCCATTGCCGTTTGGGTGGAATTATACAAAATTTGGATGAACAAGAAGGGTTTTGGGTCGACTGAAACCTCCTTTTTTGTGCTTAGTTTTGCATTTCGCATATCGCTCAAAACCTAGAACCAGAATGAGATCTTCTGGTGAGTTCGATATCAATGACTGGGACAAGATTGTTCTTAGAGAGTTTCGCAGGAGTTCTGCTGAGGTAGGATGCATTAATGGCTACTTGTTTCTAGTTCTTTATCCAGTTAATGGATCCGATGATATTGTGAATGGTTTCCTTTTAATGGAACCGATTTCTTGAAATCCAATGATTTCCTTTTTAACGGAACCTGGTTACCTGAAATAAAATGATTCCGTTTTAATCGGAACTGACTTCTTGAAATCTTCTTGCTCTCTTTCCCTCTAGGCTTATTTGTTAGTTTAGGTGAACAAGGAGGGTGGAGGTTTTGGTTTTTTTCTTCTGAAACTTTTTGTGCTGTTGATTTTGTAGATAAACGGAAGCGAAGAAAAGATATTCCAAAAGGCATGGTTCTAGGTTTTGATCTATATGCGACAAGCGCGACGGGAAGCAATGGAGCGGATTGATCGAAGCAAGATGGTATACATAAATATCAAATTTGGGTTTATCATCTTGATTGCATTAGTAGGAAGAAGGAGGGGAAGAGGGGGGGGGAGGAAAGGGAGAGGAGGAAGAGAGAAGAGACAAAGGGCAGAAAAAAAAAAAAGGGAAGAAAGAGGAAGAGGATTGGGGGTGTTTTTAAACATAAAGTGGGGTGTCGTGTATGGGGGGGTTTCTTTAACGTGGGTGCTTTAAGACTTCTATTTTGGGGTGCCATTGCAATTTGCTCTAGATTTAATTATAAACTCATGGGTCATAGTCTGAGCCTAAAGATAGCTATCCTCAACAGATACTTAAAAGAGGGAGTTGAATAATGAATTTAGCTTTTACAAATGGCAGGTTACATTGATTGGTTGGGCCGCCTCCAACGATCAAGTCAATATTTCGCACAACAAACAGAAGACACTAGTCGTGAGTCTTTAAACAGTAATAGTATGAGCAAATTGAGTTACTTTCCCTTAGGCTGCGTTTGTTTGTTTGAATAAAGTGCGGGTGGGAAAATTCTTGAAAAAAGTGTAGATTTTTTACTTTTCCCTTAAATCTCAAAATTGTAGATAATTTAGTTGTTTGAGGAGGGAAAATGAAAGACAAAATTCCTTGAATCAAAGAAACTTGTCTGATGATGTGGCACCCCAACTTTCCCACCCCAAACCATTTTAAAACCCCATAAATTTGGTGGAACTTTGTGGGAAAGTTTGAAAAAGTAAAAAGTGGGACTCACCACTATCACTTTTCTACAAAACCATTTATTTTCTTTTCATTCTCCCTCACCCCATTAAACATGGGACCCACATGTTTTTTTTTCCCCACCCCTTTTTTCCCACCCCACATTTGCAAACAAACGCAGCCTTAGTGTAGGGTATTTATAGTCTAAATGGGTGATGGATCATTGTCAGATTGGATTGGCTAGCCGCTTTCTTTAGCATCCAATCTATTACTAGAGTTAAACTCCTACTAAGTCATGGAGCTTGGTTATGCATCGTGTGGGAGGAGTGTTCCTTGCAATCGACATTTCTTTATAACTGGGCTCTTACCCAAACCACTCGTATAGGGAAACGTGGCGTGATCTCACCGTGAGATGGGTACCGAACCTCCTGAGCTTGATACAGGTTCAGACTGGGTTGGTTTCTAGCGAATCCACTCCGGTTGAGCCCTTTCGGACAATCCGGGCACAAGACCTTTCAACCAAAAGAAATCATAACTTTGGAATTTGTAACAAGCTTCTCACCTTTAAATGACCAGGAAGGCAAACTCTTTCTTTATAATTTATAGAGTTTTTTTTTTATAATTTTTTTTTAGAACAAATTGCATTAGCACTTCAATGTTGATGCCTTAAAACATTGATATCCCACTTTATGTTTAAAAAGCACATACCTTAAAATTGAATTTTCATTGGATATATTTGTCAAATTTATCATTGAAAACAGTTAAATTACTGTTTATTTTAAAAAATATCCCTGTAATAAACAACGTCGTAAAGGTTTTCAGTGATTAATTGGACAAATATATCAAATGAAAATCCAAATTTGGGGTTTATGTGCTTTTTAAACATAAAGTAGAGTGTCAGTGCTTTAAGGCCTCTATTTTGAAATTCCGGTGCAATTTGCTATGTTTTTATTTTGTCCACTTAAATTAGGTGCAAACAAGACTTTGGGCCCAAGTTAGGTGGCAAAATTAAATAAAAACTCTATTTATATTTCAACTTACGGCTTGAAATCCACAAAAAAGTACAACCATGAAGCTATTTCAAAAAACTTACCTACTCTATCGGCGAAAAGACGCCAAAAGTCGGCAGTGGTGACAAGAGGTTGTTACTTGCGTTAGGCGCAAGGTTTAAAGTATCCCACGATACCATACGATACTAGTTGATACGTATCCATATTTGCCCAACCGATACGATACATCTCGATATGTCTCTCTATTAAATTACACTAAAATACATTAGCAAGAGTGATACAATACTCGATACAGGACGATACATCTCTTAAAATCACTTGATCGATATGATATTTAATACTGATACTTTAAACCTTGGTTAGGCGCATTACACTTGTTTATTTTTGTATTATTATTTGAATCCAACGGATATCGGTTACTGAGATTAAAGATCCTAATCCAGCGCTTTCTAGACTTGGAGTTGCAGTATCTGCTGCAAGCCCAGGTTTAACTCCGTTTTCCTCCCGCCATTAAAATCACTTCTCATTTCTTCACAAGTCCCAATCACCTCATTGAGACTTTGTTCTTGGGTATTCAGAGAAGAGATGGAAAACGGTTTCGGATATGCAGGAGTTCTGCCAAACCATCTTTTGTCCCCTTTATCCAGTGTCACCAGACTCCTCTTCCCTGCTTCTTTCTGGGCCAGAAATCGGTTACCTTCCTCATATTTAAAGGTTTATCTCTTTTTCTTGGTCTTTTGACTTCAATTTCCCATTTAGTTTTTGAAAAAATGCTTATGATGAGTATCGCTGGAAGTGTTTGCTTATAATCTGAAATGTTTCTCGTTGTAACTTCAGAATAACCTCCGCTTGAGCTTCTCTGATCATCTCCAAGTGATCTCCAACACGCGTTGTGAAGCAATGCCATTGTCCACTCCTGGGTTTGTTCTCTTTAGAGTCCTTATTTCATTTTTCCCTCTGGCACAAAATGCTCATTGACTCGATTCATATAGTTACAATGGTATTACTAGTTGCTGTATGCTCTAGGACTGCAACAGGGCAGGGTTGGGCCGGGCTTTTGCAATCCCAAGCCCAGCCTTATATATTCTAATCTAAGTCTATTCCCGCCTTGACCCTAATTTAGGGCCAAGGATTATTGTCCTTGACCTTAAGCCCTACAGGGCCAAGCCAAGCCCATTTCTGCCTTGATTGGCCTTGGCCTTGCCTTGATTGGCCCTATCCTTTTCCTTGTTACTAATTCATTGAGATCAAGCATCAGGGACAAAATTAGGGCCATGATTAAGGCCATAATCATGGTCAAAATTAGGGTCAGGGGTCAGGGCAAAAATCAGGGATGGGTCTGGACAGGCCCGGTGGCCTAAGAGTAATCCCAGGCTCACCTTGGCCCTAACTTGCCCTTAGGGCCAAAATCTTAAGCCTAAGCCTTATTCGGGTTCAGGGAGGGCTTAGGGCGGGTCAGGGCCATTAGGGCCAAACTTGCACCCTTAGTATGCTCTATTTCCCGTCTATAGTGAGGTCCCCCCCCTTGCCGGCTTGCCCCTTGTGTTTTTAGGCATTTTCTACTGATCTAGGAGGACATCAAGTGGTGCTTATGGAAGAGAATTGTGTGATTGTTAACTGAGAACTCTGAGTAAGTAGGGATATCTTATCAAACACTGGAACTTAGGTTGGAGTTTCATTCTATTGCATTTTCGGTTATGACTCGACCGCCAAAATATCTGCAAATAACGGGCTGACCTCAGTACTTCACACAATAGGAAGAAAGACTTTGGTTGCAAAAGTAGTGTGATAGAATTCAGTTACCTTTACCCTGTTTGGGTCCAGGGTTTATATAGTCTGACCTGTGTATTTCGAAGTCATCGGATGCAATCCTCTTGCTTCTGTCTCAGTCGTCCTATCCTTGTCAAGCAGATAGACTCCTCTTGGGTTAGGGAGTTCGGATATGTGTCATTTTTTAGGACTTGTCCCAGTAGTCCATATTCTTCAGAGTAAGGGTTCTTATCCGAGCTGCTCATAAGGGTGGAAGTGGGCGCAATCTTGGCCATTAGATGTTCTCTGTGCTACTTTGGTCTGAGCCCAATTGAGATGAGGTTGGTTCCTTCATGAACCTTCTCCAATTGGATTTGTTGAGGCAAACTGGGCATAACACATTCCTTGCAACATTGGACATTTTCAACTTTGGCTAATCGGAGGTGATTGTTTCTCAAACCTACATAGACTCTATAAAGGATTTAGGCTTGCAATAAGATAGTTGAACATTCGATGATCAATGTAATAGAGAAGAGAAGTGAAGAGTATGAGAAAGATAGAAGGAGATGAGTGGAAGAAGGGAAGGGAAGAGATAAGGGAAAGAGAAGTGTAGTTGTGTGGGGAGATAGAGGGTGAACTCTTCCTACCCATATCAATTTATTAACATTGTAGCAGGAATTATGTTTATCTCCCTAGGGAGCTAAAAAGTTAAGAAAGAAAAGTACAATACATGACAATAAGAAGTGAACATTTTTTGAAGTAGTGCCTGGTGCACTCGGTCAAGTGCTCACTTCATAACGCTTGGCCAAGGGTTCATGCCTTGGAAACAAGGTAAGACTGTCTCTACATTGGACCTGTTTCATACCTTGCCAAAGATGGAGCTTTGTGCACTGGGTACACCCCTCCACACCTCCTCTCTTTTTTATGTTAAGATGCTAATTCAATTCACAAACTCCCTAACACTCTCCCTCAAGATGGAGAACAAACATCCTACCCTTGCACAAAAGGGTAGTAAACTAATTGGTCTGGCGATCCAAAAAAAAGTTTGTGGCTTAGGAGTTTTATGCCCCTGGAAGAAGGGCTCTTAGGATCAGGTTTATGGGAGAAATTACGAAAGCTTTGCATCATGAAGCTTGGATGGTGTTAAAATTGATACATGAAAGAAGGTGCTTTGTCCATGGAAGGGTATTTGGAAGAAAAAAAAAAGAAAGCAAAAGGTGTAAAAGGCCTCTCATTGTAGTTTATTAGGAATGGTACTGGGTTAATGGTGCCCAGAGATAAACCCTTTGGTGAAAACATCTGCCAGCTGATCACCTGTCTCTACAATAGGCGTGCAAATGTGTCTAGGGTCTATTTTCTCCTTTTGATGCATTTTGTGCCTTCTGAGATAAACTAATAGAGAAACATCGACGTCTAGAACCAGCACCTCTAAATAGGTCTAAATGCCACTGACAGGCCCCTGGCTTGAGTCTACACCAGGAAGAATTGACACAGGACAGTGGGCCAGCCAATGTAGGAAATTAGTTTTGCTCTCAGTTACAGGTTCAAACTGTTAATCAGTTAGTGAGGTAGTTGTTTGTGATGTATTTATCGGGGGTGGGGAGGATATCAAATTATTGTATTGGGCTATAGGCAAGGTAATTTGCAGGGTAGTGTTACTTGGTTTCTGTAACACTAAAGTCTTTAGTTGCTGTTATGCCCTGTTCTGGGCTGAACTATTGCATTCCATAATCTAATCTAAGTGAATAACAAGAGGAGACTACATTGCTGTAATTGGGTTCCTAACAACCACGAGAAGCATTTGTGCCTTCTGAGAGAAACATTTTTTGTTCTTCCCTTACTTTTATGTTTATGTCATTAATTCATCACTAATCTGGTTTGGTTTCTGTTAAGACCTCTGTGTAAGTTGGTGAGGCCTCTGTAAGGGTGCTCTTCTGACAGCCAAACACACAATTCACCAACCACACATGCACGCTGCAGCCGAATGGTATAACAGAGCTTGAAGAAGACTGTAAGGAGATTATCTAGTTTAATTCAACAACTAAAAATGCAATACAAGACGTCCCAAACCTGAATAGATTACTAGAATGCCCCTACCCGAGAGTCTTTCCTCTCTCTTGTGAGCTTAGCTTACCCCTTTCTGACTCACTTCTTGCCTACCCATTCTCCTCCCTTCCCCCTACCAGAACCAAAGCCAAATCCTGACTAACTACTTCCATATAGGCCATATCCCTGTGAAATCCCAGCACGAGTGTGGCTGCTCCCCGAAGGTTCCTGCCACCTGTCCCTGTTCCTTGTAACTGATTCTGTCCCCACATGGTCATTTGGGTTTGATCCCCTATAGCTGCTCTATCCCTACGATGTACACCACCAACATTACTGACTTATCTTCTCTCTTTTAAATTTTGTAATTGAGTGAAATTTATTTACCATTATGATTCCCTTTGAGTTCGGTGTTACTAATAGAACAACATATTAACATTGCAGGTCTTAGTTGTAAATCATCTTGCATCTAACTGATGTTGGATGTGTTATATAATTGGTGGGGTGCAAAGAAAAATGAAAATATTCTTTATTCTGTTATTCCATTGGATGAAATTAAGTAATTTCAAGTTCCACTTTTTTGTTCATCTTATACATTTTCTTATGAATATTGAAATATAATTTTGGAACCAGCAGTGAGACATTGGAGTTGGCTGATATAAATTGGGACGATCTTGGGTTTAGTCTTGTGCCGACAGATTATATGTATGTCACAAAATGCACCAAAGGTGGCAACTTTCCTGATGGTGAATTAGTGGGTTACGGGAACATTGAATTGAGCCCATCAGCTGGAATTTTAAATTATGGCCAGGTTTGTTATTTGAAGTACTGCACAGGGTTCACATATATTTTGTGGGCTGCAACACTTAAATACTTGTCATTTCCATGTAAGGGAATTTGTATCTATTGCATTCCATTATATTGTTTGCTCTTCTCTTTGTCCTTTAGGGAGTAAAAAAGTTATAAATATGGGGTCTCATTGTTTTTTAGATCTTCAATTTTGTTATACTTTCTTGTGTCTTCAGGGGATTTAGATCTTACTGTTTGTGTTGCTCTTCTTCCTTTTTATTTTTGAAGTCAGAAATAATTATATTCTGCTCTGGCATTCTTTGTTGTATTACCTGTAGTTCCTCTAGATACAGAATTTGGAAGTGCAATGGATTTGGATCAGAGTTGCAATGAATTTTATGAATTCAAATATTAAAAGTCTTATAGGGTTGAGTTTTGCTTGAATTTGGCTTGGTTTCCATCCCTCATAAACAGTCGCATTGCTAAGGAATCTTGTGTTGGGATAGCACAAGGCTTTTGTATTTGGTGAAGATGAGATGAAAGTCTCTGGTATGGATTATTTGGATCTTGCCTCACAATGTTCATGATGTAGTTAATCTATCTGGTCAGGTTTTGCTGTAGTTCTGTTGGGAGTGTTGTACTCAACAGTCTCAACGAGAATAATGGGCACAATGACTTACCCAAAGAGGAGAAAAAAAGAACGTAGTCAACTCTTTGTTTTTTTGGCAGTGAATAATATTTGTATTAATCAGAAGTGAAAAGAAAGAGGAAATCCCCTAGGGGGTGGTGGGAAAGAAACAATAGTACACACAAGGGGAAAACCCTTTACCCACGCCTGGGGGGGGGGTAGTGAGGAGAGGGAATGGAAGACCTAGTGGGAGCGTGATCATCTCATATCATGGGAGGAAACTTTGCACAGAGTTCCATTATTATTAATGGGTGGTTCCGTGACTTTTTATGGGCGCAGGCATCCCAAGTAATTCAGTCTTATGGTTCTTCATTATCTGCATATGGCCTTTTTTCCCTAGGTGCTCATTTTGTATGGGCTTTGAGTTTAGTGTTTCTCTTCAGCGGCCATGGTTATTGGCAAGAACTTATCGAATCCATTGTTTGGGCTCATAACAAATTAAAAGTAGCTCCTGCTACTCAGCCTAGAGCCTTGAGCATTGTACAAGGAGGTGCTGTAAGAGTCACTCATTACCTTCTGGATGGAATTGCCCATGTCTATTCCTTGGGGGGCTAACAAGAGTGAAGGATCCTAGGAACTTTGCTGAATACATCAAAGAAGATGAGATCAAATTCTGACAGAGGGATTGTGAGTTTAAGGTCCATTTTCTAATATGGCCCCATCCATATAGAAGATGGCTACACAAAGAGCAAGCTTCCAAATCATATCACAAAAATACTTAAGAGGAATTTATGTCATGTCCACTTAAATCCCCTATGTATTGAAGGTAGTGTGTAAGCATGTACTGCCTCTGCCCTTGGTAGGTAGTTTGCAACTCCATGGAGCTTAGAAATAAACTGGACTTTTTTATTGTCTGTTGGTGATTTTAGGATCAGCCAGGAAGGCAACTGACAACAAGGCCCGGGGGGAGCTGGGGGGGGCCCTTCCCCCCCCCCCCCCGGGGGGTAGAATGGGAAGCTAGCTTATTTATAATTAAGGGAAAGGAATATACAAGGAAAGAACATAGAATACAAACAACAACCAAACAAGACAGAAAACACTCCCCGGAGGAGAAACGAACGCACAAAGGAAGGAAACAACGGAAACAGAGGCGGGAACAAAGGAGGATAAGCGCCAACCCGAAAAAGCAAAAGGAGGACAGGCGGAAAGCAACAAGAGCCGGCCAAAACACGGGGGGAACGGACCAAAGGAGACAGAGCAAACCACAACAAGCCAAAGGACGAAAGCACACAGACCAAGAAGAACCAATAAAGGGAAGAAAGACGGGAGAAGAGAGGGAGACAGAACGGGGGGACAAAGATGAGTCAAGAGAGAAAGACAAGAGAAAAGGGAGCAGAAGACTAATACCACAGTAAGAAGGGCGGGTGAGACAAGTAGATAAGCTTCACGGGATCTCCGCACGATCTCCTCTTCTAAGTTAGCTAGAAGGGGACAACACACACCAACATCCACCGATAATAGAAGGACAACCGGGAAGGAATATAAGAGAGAATAGAAAGAACCCTAGATCTAAAAACGAGAAGCCAACTGAACCACAATCCGTGATGACAAATGACAAGACAATGAGAAGTGTGATGTTAGACTTGACTGACAAAAGGAGAGAGGGAAATGAAGATGAAGGCGAACAGAGAGGAAATATATGATAAGAAAACTGGATGTCATCGGAAAAAGGGGACCAAAGACCGAACCAGAAGAAGGCACGAGGGGAAGTGGTGACAAGAAAGAACCGGAAGTTGAAGGGGAAGGCGATAAAACAGGGGGAAACCCGAACAGAGCTAACGGGATCCATATAGTTTAACACAATACCCAGAGAGGCGGAGGAAGGAACGCTCCAGGATAGGATACCATAGCTTCCTTATCTCTATCAAGATAGGCTTGCCAACTTAGGAACAGACACGGATGAGAGAGAGGATATAAAAGCACGGAGGAGTCGGAAAAGAGTTATAAGAAACATATTAGCAGGGATGTTGAGAAAGAGACCCTTTAAGAATAGGAAGATGAAGAAGATACCCGAGAACGATGGAGCGGAGAGAGGGAACGATCCAGCGGGGATTCTCCTCGATAAGGACATTTGGAACGGTGAAAGACCCAACAGGTGTCTAAGGAGGGCTCCGGAGGTTCTCACATGGTTGAAATTGAAGGGGAGGATAGAGCGGAGGCGAAGTCTCCCCGGTGGGAAACTCTCGGGACTCTAAGTGTGTTGGTGTGTGAAAGGAAGATTAGAGTGGAAAGAACACCCCTCGGACTCTCCCCGGAGAGGTGTATAGAAGGGCAAAACCAGAAAAAGTACACCATGGATACAATGGTTTTCTTGGAGGGAGGATGATAACATGACCCTCCGAGAGCGAGAATACCCAAAATAGAGCGAGGGCGGGGAGAACTACTCGGGGGGGGGGATTGGCATAACACACGCATCCAAAACCGGGAAATAACAAAGAAGAGGCTCCGAAGAATCTCATTAGGACATTTAAAACCAAGATCCTCGGGATCCTATTCATAAGGTAGAAGCGGAGAATAGCATCACAGCGGTCAGGACATCAAGAATCATAATAGAACGGGTATCTCAAGAGATGCGATTCTTCGGCACCCCATTTGGGCAGCCGATCAACGCAACAGTCGATGTATTATGCGAGTGGAGAGATATCTTGAAATTCACCATCAATATACGGATTGTCAGCGAAGGATCTTAAGGGCATTGAAGAGTTTTAATCATATTAGAAAATCACGAAAACATGGAAAACTTCATTTTTGTTTTAAAAGATAAATCATGTAGAACGAGAGTGACAATCAATAAAAGTAACAAGTACCATGGCGTGATAGACACACGGGGGGGGACCCCACACACGATGAATTAACATAAAAGGAATATTTTTCTATATGAAGAGAAGGTAAATAAGAGAACGAGGGAAAAGAGCTCACAAAAAATCATCCTCATTACAGAAGAAACAAAGGAAATATTTTCAAGAGTTCGAGGGGGGAAGCTACGGGCAGATGAAGGTGAAAGAATGGACCCGATTAGAAGATGAGTGAGGAGTAGATCCTAATGGCTCGAGCAAATAAAGTCCATTGTTAGTTTACCAGCCAATCTCCTCGTAGGATCCGAAAGACACAATAAGATGGGAAAAATGTCACTTACAATTTAAGTCATGTGAAGGTGCTGATAGAGAGCAAGTTAGTAGAGAAAGAGGGAACAGTAAAACTGACAAAGAAGGGATGGAGAATGTTGAATGGTCCTTTTCCAGAATGGAAGAATAGGAGCCATCAGAAGAACTTATCCTTCGAAGTTGGAGAATATTGTAAGAAAAAGAGGATAAAGAATGATCGGGCTCGGATAATAACCAAGGAGGAAGCGAAGAAAGGAAGCGTAAAAGTTTTACCGAAGAGAAGGTAGGAGTTGGTGATTAGTAGAGGAAGAGGGAGAGGGGGAGAGAAGAGGGAATACGGAAGAAGTTAACCCTCCCGTGAGAGACCAACACCGGAGGGGGAAACCGGGAGAAGAGCTGATGGTCTTTTCTCAAAATCAGAGGCTTCAGGAGTTTCCAAAATTCCTTAGTATGATAGGGTTGGAGGGAAGAAAAGGGATGATTAGGGAGACGAAAGGATTTCTCCAAAATAGGAGAAAGAGAAGAGACCACACGAACAAGAGCAAAGACGCAGAGAAAGGGAGAACAAGAACACAGACACAAACCCAGAAGAAAAACACAAGCAAAGACACACGAAGGGGAAACAAAGACAACGCCAAAGAGAGAAAAAAGCCAAAGAGCAAACTTCGAGCTCAAAACGAATAACGCATATGTTAGTAGTAGCACAGGAAAAAAGAACCAAAAGAAAAAAAAGAAAGAAAAAAGAGAAGAGACCAAAACGCGGGAGAAGGGAAGGGCCAAGAAAAAAAAAAAGAGACCAAAAAAAACCCAAAAACGAAAGAGAAAAAACAAACCAAACAAAAAAAACAAAAAAAAAAAAAAAAAACAAAAAAAACCCCTTTAACCAAAAAAAAAAAACGAACAAAAAAAAAAAACACAACAAAACAAAAAACAAAAAAAAAAAACAAAAAAACCCAAAAACAACAAAAACAACGAACCCACACAAAAAACAAAGAAGACGAGAAGAAGAAAAAAAGGAGAGGCAAAAAACAAAAGGACAAAAAAAGGGTCCCCTCCCGCCAGGGGAACGAAAAAGACGGGAGGGTAAAGGGAAAATCAAAGAGGGGAATTAGGTGTAAGCCAAGAAAAACGGAAGGGTTGGGAAAAAATCGGGGGTATAGGTTGAAGAAAAAATAAGAACAATAATCGAATAGGTGATGCATGTGAAAGAAAGTGTAGTAGAATGGTATGTCCATGATCTCAAGCCTTATTTATAATTAAGTGGAAAGTAGATATAAGGAATAAATTATTTACAAACTAAAACTCTACAAACTTATTACTAAGTAACAAAGTAGTTTGAGAGGTAAATTTTGATAGCTTGGAATTTGATATTTTACTGTGGATTAGCATTAGACTGCCATAAGTAGGAGTCTTACGAGGTTTGAGATTATTATTTGAAATTTTAAGTTTGAGACTTGAATTTGATTAGTTGTTTTGAGTGTTTTTCATGGTTTTAGCGATGGTCTGATTGGTGCCAGTCAGGATTTAACTCTGACCTTCATCTGGGTTTGGGTTGTGATAGAAAAACTCCAAAAACATAAAGTTAGCAACTAACAAGAAATACAAATTTTAGCAAATTGGGTAACTAAATGATTACCAAGTATCCAATGCATACTCTACTCTCCTGAAGTATAATTATAATTAAGATTGCAATGGAATACTAAGATAATCCAAATCTTCTGTATGATCCCACGTGTTACTGCATCACTTGTCATTTGAGGGTTGGCCTCCTTGAAAAAACCCACTTGTAACGTAAGGAAGGCTGACTGTAATGTATTAAGTTCTCGACTCATTTATTTTGTTTAAAGAAGAAAAAGAATTGGCCCCAGTATGATTTTTAAATAGTCGTTTAAATGGTTAAAGGGGTCAAAGCAGTTTCTTTCATGTTATGGCATGGAAATTGTTAGAAACTGAAAATCGGGCCAGTCTATTTTTTTCTGGGTTGGATTTATTTAGTCATTTCTGGGTGTATTTCTTTTGCTTGTTTTTATTTGTAAAATTCTTATTTTTAGTGATGAAGGAGTTTTCAAAGTTTTGAGTTTCAAGATCCAAGAGTTGATTTTTTGAGGGAATTCCAGCTGGAAACTAGGAATAGCTCTATGCATATAATTTTAGTTTCTCTTTGTTTCATGTGCTTGTCGTTAGACGAGATTGGTTTTGTTGATGGAGATTCAGTTAATAAGTGGCCAGGTTTTTCGTGTCATTTCTTTTTGTCCTCATGAATGATAAAACTTTCAGCAAGTGCAACTTAGATCCTGCAGAAATGCATCTTATCTGTATAATGTTTACTGCAAGCATACCCACATTGGCGTGTTTTTATTGAAATCCTTGTAAATTGATTGTCACTTGTATTATACAAAAATGTTGATCACATTACTGTCATACGTGAAGGCAAAACTTAGTTTCTTTAGAAGTAGTACTTTATTGCTTCATTGCTATTTTGACGATATTTTTCTGTGGGGGGGGTGTTTTAGGGATTACTTGAAGGTTTGAAAGCATACAGGAAACAAGATGGTTCTATTGTACTTTTTCGTCCCATGGAGAATGCTTTAAGGATGAGGATGGGTGCAGAGAGGATGTGTATGACGTCCCCAACTGTTGAACAATTTGTAGAAGCCATTAAGCTCACAGTGTTGGCAAATAAGCGTTGGGTAATTGCTTTGTAGTTCAACATATGGTTGGCAGTAATGCTATGTTTTTAAGCTTACAAACCTCAGTGCCTCACTGCAGGTTCCTCCTCCAGGTAAAGGCTCCTTGTATATAAGACCACTACTTATGGGGAGTGGAGCTGTTCTTGGTGTGGCAGCTGCCCCTGAATACACTTTTCTGATTTATGTTTCTCCTGTTGGGAACTATTTCAAGGTTTGCTAGTTAGCTTGTGTTCTGTTACATGCAGGCATTGAACTTGATCTTATGTGTGAATATATGTCTTTCTTTTAGTTTTGGCACTCGTTTTAACTTCTTTCTATGCCTTCCTGTTTTTCTGTATATCTACCTGTATGGAATAATTGCTTTCACACTCTTTAGCGGCAGCAAGTTCTTGCTTTCCTTGTGCTGAATATGATTCTCCTTTTAGAAAATTCAAACTATAACTTGTTTTATGCTCTTTGAACATCTTATTCCTTTTCACATTTTTACTCTGGTTCATTCCTAGTTCCTTCCTACAACCCCATCCTGGTCATCATCCCATCAACCCCATTATTATCCAGTGTGGAGGTGGTGAATATGAAACCATGTACACTTTGAGAGCCAGCCAAATAGGAATTGGGACATTGGCACATTGTGACATTAGTCAGAAATTTAATTTGCTGGAGTTCTAGTCAAACCTTGTTCTGTTACTGATTCGACAAAATCTAGGTAAATCAGGTCTACTAGTAGTAGTCAAACGGGACTGGATTTGTTGCTGCCAAACAGACCCATCTCTGATCAGTCCACACCACTATCTTGAAAGGATAAGTGAACTTAATGCCTGCTGGAAGGGTAATAAACATTGTCTTTAACTAGTGTTTGCAATTGTTTGCATCTTGGCTTCCATGTCACATTATCAAACATTGCCGTATTCTCATAGTTTTCTCACCCAAATTTGTACTTTTGTAAAGCCATATGATCATGGAAGATATGTGATTGCTGGTACTGTCTAATTTGTCTTTTGGAAGATTGGTCAATAATAGCTTAAAGGTAAGAGGGTACTCTGAGCAAGCGGTGTAGGAAATCGCACCAATGAGGTTTGACAAAATGGTGTTTTACATAGGAGTCTAATGAGTCATTTCATGTGAGAAAATAGACATTGAGATGCTTGCATTCCCTGCCCTGGTAGCAGAGTGCCTTTTCCCTAAAATTCTTATCTGCTTCCTCACCCTCTTATTTCTGTTTTGTGCCCTGAACTTTTCTTAATGCATATTGTCATTCCACAGATATTTCCATCATATTACTGATCTCTGCACATTTATTTAATTGATTGATTGTAGGAGGGTCTAGCACCAATTCATTTGGTTGTTGAGAATGAATCCCATCGTGCAACTCCAGGTGGAACTGGAGGTGTAAAGACCATAGGAAACTATGCTGCAGTAAGCTATCCATCGATTATATCCTTTTAATGAGCATGCTTGACCGTCAACTATATTCGTAGTTTCTATGTTATTCATACAATATGTCTTCATTCTTGTGATGAAAGTTTTTAATAGCATTTATACATGGCAATCCTTACACACTGCATATTTTTATATGTTGCATTCGTATCATGTTAATGAAGGAACACGATCACCACCATTTGTTGTGGCTTGATCCATTCCAATGAATGGTACACCCTGTATGTCAAAGGGAGGAGATAGAAGAGTGAAGATACTGATACATGAGAAAGGTTATCTCATTGGAAGGAAAAAATTGAGTCCATTGCAACTAGTAGTGTTACTGCTTATCTTCAATGATATAATGTTTGTGTTATAAAAGAAACACCCCCAACTAACGTGTATTTACACATAAGTATTAATAAATTAAGAAACTTAGTTTTGGAGGTGAACTGAAATTAGAAACCTAGTGATATACGAGGGACTTCAAGTGATGGAGGGGATGGAAAATGGATGTTTTAACTGATTAAATTAAGTAAACTACCTGGTTTGGTTGGAGGAGTAGCAGCAACTCTATATTGGCATTTCAGCTAGATGGTCTCAGCAGCAGCAGCAATTCAGGAACAACAATAGCAAATAGTGATGAAGAGAAGATGGATATAATCCTCTCAGCAAGGCTCCTTCAGCCTAGGATTTAGCTGTTGACATCAAGATTCCCTAGACCCTAGGTGTTTAGGTCTCACACCAAGGTGCTTGTCCTTTTTGTCTCCAAACAGGACAAGAGAATAAAATACTCAAAGCATAGTTCATTAATCAATATTTATATAATCTTGTAGGGTGGGCTTTACAGCCTTCACAAATATATCAAGCTTAAATGGCTTGTTGCCTAGTGATATTGAATATAGAAGCTACACATTACTAAACTACCAGGCTTTATTATTCAGCATTACCCACAGTGGAATGTTCTGTCACTTAACAGTTAAAGAGACAGTGTAGTGTGTAGATCTGTAAAAGACAAGGTGAAAGAAAGAAGACCTTGGTCAAACACTCAATCCCAAGACCCAAAGAAAGATACAACTAAACTCTCTGCACATTCCTTTTAAATACGGCAGGAAATTGCTCTTTTGAATAAGCCTTGTTGGCAGGCATGAACAAGTTAGGTGTTGACCAGCAATATCATTGTATTTAGATATTTAGAACACCTTGAGAAGGAAAATTCAAGTTGGTGAAAGAATGAAAACAAGGTTTGATGACTTGGGATGAATCAATGGACTCCGGTATTCTGCTCTCGAAGGCATTCCCTGGTTTTGAAATACCTTGCTTTGCTTCACAGACAAGAGTGTGGACAGTATGTTTAATCGCCTCTACTAGTGTAAGTGCAGTTCTCGCTGGTCAATTATATAGAGTGGGCTTTTCTTTGTCTCGCCCATGTGTAACAGAAAATGGTGAACAACATGTAGTCTCTTCTTGGGAAGCGCAATACTCATAATGATAGGTGGGAGAATTCCAGGTAGTGAGCATTCCACATTTCCTATTGAAGGCTGAAGGGAATCATAGAATTCAAAGGCAATTGAATCTTACTAGAGAGGCAGATGCATTCAGCCGTGTGTGTAATGTTTATGATGTAGGCACATTTCCTATTGAAGGCTGAAGGGAATCATAGAATTCAAAGGCAATTGAATCTTACTAGAGAGGCAGATGCATTCAGCCGTGTGTGTTATGTTTATGATGTAGGCTCAATGGACTGACAGTTTGATGCAAAGCATCCAGCTCATCCAAGTCATCGTCCACCATCCAACAGGCCTGATCAACACTTTACTAAGAAGTATTCTTGAATGAATACCCAGCCCAAGTTCATGCCCACAATCAAACACAAGTTTAAGGCCCAACCTAAGAAATGAGTTGGCCTACAAAGGTCCAATCCTAGCCTAAATGGTAGACTTGGTCCAAGGTGGACTTTTATGATTTGTTATCATTAAACACATTTTATTTATGGGTAGTAAGTAGTCAGTTGGGGGGAGTTTATCAATAAAAAAGGGATGTTTAGCTGAAGTTAGGCTGTAGTTGAGCAAATGTTGGACTTCGTAGTAGTTTTTCGTTACTGGGTTAGCCTATGACAAAGATGGGCTTCTTTCAAGAAGCACAAAAATTTCAAGAATTACCAAAGTTTTGTTCTCTTATGAGATTGTTAAAACGAAAACCAAGAAATAGCAAACTGAAATCAAAACAAAATAAAAACACATAGAAATTTAACATGGTTCACACATCAACATGGTGTGCTACATCCACGGGGGAAGAGAAAGAACTTTTCACTATGTGGAAGAAAAAATATTTGAGATCTCACAATCAGTCCCCAAACACGGTGTTACAAGAACTCACCCAGACCCTAAATCTCTAAATCTCTCAATAATCTCGTAGACGAACATAAGGCACATATATAGATTCCAATCAGGTAAGTGGGTTGATCCATTGGGTCGGGGCGTACCATATTGAAACACCCCTCCATGGATCTAGATCAGTAATGGGCTCCGGGCTTGGGTATCATTGTAGATCTCCAAAACTAGTCATTTGGGTCACCCCTCAAACTATATCAGTGCGGGTCCATCTTCGAAGTCGGGTATAAGAATTTGGGTCGCAACATAACAAATCTCCACCTTGGCCTGAACTCACATGTAAAGTTAAATAATCTTCATCTTCTCCAATAGCCCCCTTCATGGGCTAAGTTCTAATGCAACAAACTACAATCATGTCCAAACAATGCATGAACTTGGTAGTACATAAAGGCTTTGTCAACAAATTAGTTGGATTGTTTTTAGTTCCAATCTTCAACACCTATCTCTTTGACATAATGATATCGAACATCAAAGTGCTTCATCCTCTCTTGATACATCTGATCTCTAGTCAAGTGAATAACACCCTGGCTATCACAATGGACAACAACATCTCCTAAACCATCTGAGTTCTCCAATCAACCCTTTAAACCAAATAGCTTCTTTAATTGCTTTAGTCACCATCATATATTTTGCTTAGTAGATAATGCTAACTGTAGCCTGTAAAGTATGTGTTGAAAGAAACGATTGTAGTAGAATGGCTTGTTGATCAATGATCTCAAGCCCTCTATTTATAATTAAGTGGAAAGTAGACTATTACAAGGAATTGAATTTTACATAAATACAAACTCTAATTTAACTCCTATACAAACTCTAATTTAACTCCTAATAGAATCCAACACTCCCCCTCAAGTTGAGGCATAGATATTAGTCATGCCAACTTGCCTACAATAGGGAGGAAATCTCTTTCTTTCAAACCCTTAGTGAAAACATCTGCTACTTGGTCTCCAGATCTTACAAAAGGCATGCAGATAAACCCTTGTTCCAACTTTCCTTTGACAAAAAACCTGTCAATTTCAATGTGCTTAGTTCAATCATGTTGCACCGGATTATTAGCAATACTAATAGCAGCCTTGTTGTCACAATATAACATCATAGGGTTTGGAACTTGGACTCCAATGTCTTGCAGCAAGCCTTTCAACCATAGTAGCTCACAAACTCCACGAACCATAGCTCTATATTCAGCTTCGGTACTAGATAAAGCTACCACATTCTGTTTCTTACTTCTGATTTTGATGATATGGAAAATCACAAACAGGTCCCTGAAAGTTTGTAAATTTACAAACCTAACCCTCAAACATCGTGTTTACGTTTTCTGTTTTTCTTTTTATTTTGGTTGGGCTGATCGAAACAGAAAACATAAATACAAAAGCAGTAGTCTTCACTCTTCAGGAGTCTCTTTCAGCGGAAGTTGCAGAAGCTCCGGCAGTAGAAGCAGCAATAGCAGGAGCAGTGGTAGCGGAAGTTGCAGAAGAAGCAGCGGTAACCGATTCTAATCTGCGATTCTTATCGCAAGAAGCAGCAGCAGCAGGAATTCTTGTCGCGAGAAGCACCAGGAAGCGTGGTTCTTTTTCTCTTCTTCTTCCCTTTTTTTCTTTTCTTCTCTGGTCTTCGAGGTGGAACTGAAACGATAGTGCAGCGGTGCGATGGGTTTGAAAAGGGAAATACAAATTCTGCCAAACGATGGTTGCAGAATTATGGTTTGAAGAATTGATTTCTGCGATGGTTGCAGAATTAGGTTGTAGAAGAACAAGAAAAAACTGCGAAGGGTTTTGGAGAAAAAAAGATAATCTGCTGTGGGTTTATGGGTTTGAAGAAAGAAAAAAAATAGAAAAAGATCCTAATCGAACTTAGGCTCTGATGCCATGTTGAAAGAAACGATTGTAGTAGAATGGCTTGTTGATCAATGATCTCAAGCCCTCTATTTATAATTAAGTGGAAAGTAGACTATTACAAGGAATAGAATTTTACATGAATACAAACTCTAATTTAACTCCTATACAAACTCTAATTTAACTCCTAATAGAATCCAACAGTATGTTGTGTTCGTATGGGCAAGTGCACAAGGTTGCCCAAGTAATATGGTGAAAGAAGGAATATCACTCCCACGACGATCGGATTGAGCCAATCACTTCTAAGTTCCAAAATACTTATAATTATCTAGTCGATCGAATTGCTATGAATGAATTAAGATTAAGCTACTGACTATACTAACAAAAGCATGAAACAAATCAATTAACAGAAAAACATTAGAGCTTCAATTTCACCAAACGTCATAAGTTATTGATTCAACCCCCCAGCCTTAGACAATCAATTTACTTTATTCCCTTGTCAATCAATCTAATATGTTGCATGAAACATAAGAAACCCACAAAGAATGTCGAATAAACTGCCTAACTTATTATGCATTAAATGTAATTTATCATTCTTCACCCAGGTTTAGCATACATTCTCCACTATTACATGTATGAAAACATACCATAAAATTCATAAATGTTGATCAAGCATTTAAACATTAAGAAAAAAAGTGAAGAAAGCAAAGGAGATAATTAAATTGCATGAAGGGGAAAAAATCAATAATTTAATTTATATAAGGATCCATCTACACTCTAGTAATAGAAAATTAGAACATAGAAGAAGAAGAAGAAGAAGAAGAAGAAGCAACTCCAGCAGCAGCAACTCTCCAAAGTTTGCCCAAGGCAGCAGCTTCCTCTCCAATTCGTCCTCTATTCCTCTAGCCAAAATTGTCTCTTGAAAGCTCCTCCTCCTCAATTCATTCAAAATGGTCCCCTCTTCTATAGCCTTTTAGTGTTTCCCATATTAAATAGGAAAGGAATCCTAGAACTAATCAAATTACAAATTAATTTCCTTTTAAAATTTCCTAAATAAAACCTAACTTAAAACATGGGGAAGGCTAGCTGGCATCCCCTAGTGCTGGAGTTTTTCCTTCTTTTTTTATTTTTAAAAATTTTCTTATCAAATTTCAATTTCCAAATAACAAAGTAGAAGAGAACCACATGTTTGTGGAGTCGTTGTCTCCATATGAAACCTCCATAACTGAATCTTCTATAGATGTGCCAAGAATGCCCCTGCAACTTGTTTGGTAATATTCCTCCATTGTTTCTTCCATAATTAACCTAATAAAGACCACAAAATTATTCGTCCACATTAAAATAGGATAGGAAAATATAGAATTAGCATAATTGTAGAAATTTAGAGAGGGTTTGTCTAATATGCAATTTTTTTGTAAAATGTTAATAAAATAAATATAAATCAGTGAGCCATGCTTGAAAATATAGCCAATAATTATTCAAAATAATATTAATGAAATGAACCTGTCAAAGTAGCCTTCCAACTGATCGCACAACCTTCGAAGGTAAACATATATCTTGTGAGTGACCTTCTTTTGTCAAGATCACCGGCATAATCTGAATTAATACAACCTATTAATTTGTTAACACTCCTCCCAAACTCCAAACACACATCCAGAGGCCCCCTTCAAATACCTAAGTATGCATTTCATTGCTTCCCAATGAGTTTTACTTGGATATGATAAATATTTGCTCACCACATTGACTACCTATAAAATATCAAGTCGAGTGCATACCATAGCATACATAATGATAATGGAGCCAACTGCACTAGAGTATGGCATGAGACATATAACTCACCTCTTCATCTGTCTAAGGTGATAAAGTTGTTGAAAGTTTAAAGTGAGATGCAATTGGAGTGTTAACAGGTTTTGCATCTTTCATGCAAAGATGCACCAACACCTTCTCCATGTATTTTTGTTGAGATAGCTATAGCTTCCTTGCCTCTTTATCCCTCTTGATTTCTATACCAAGTATCTTTTTTACTACCCTTAAGTCTTTTATCTCAAATTCAGTGCTTAGCTGTTGCTTTAACCAGTTAATCTCATCCATATCTCTAGTGGCAATCAACATATAATAACAAATATATGAATGGACCATCAAAAAGTCTTCTAAAGTATACACAACAATTATACTTGCACCTACTGTAACCCAAAGTAGGCATGACAGAATGGAACCTCTTATACAATATAAGAGACTGCTTCAAACCATATAGGGACCTTTTTAATAAGCAAATCTGGTCCTCATTTCCTTCTACAATAGAACCTTCAGGCTAATGTATATAAATTTGTATTTTTAGTTCACCATGCAAAAATGCAGTTTTCACATTAAGTTGCTTTAACTCCAAATTATTCATAGCAACTAAAGCAAGCAAAACACGAATGGAACTATGCTTAACAATAGGTGAAAATACATCATTAAAGTTAACACCTTGTGCTTGATTGTAGCCTTTTGCAACCAATAGTGCTTGTATCTAGCATCTTCATCATTTGTGGTGGATTCTTTCTTCTTGTAGACCCATTTGCAACCAACAATTTTCTTCTCTCTTGGCGACTTGACAAGCTCCCATGTCTAATTTTCATGAAGAAACTTATTCTCCTTATTCATAGCAAACAACCACTTTGAAGAATCAATTGAAGAAATAATGAAATAGCTTCTAAATATGTTGCAGGTTCGCTGTTATCAATTGTATATGTAACAGACAATGCATAAGCAACAATTTTAGCATACCCATATTTTTTAGATGGCCTAATGTTCCTCTTTGGCCTGTTTTTGGCAATGTCTTCCTGATATGGAGCACCTTCTTCTTTAGTAAGAGTGTGCAGCTGAACTAAAGATAATTCTGCTTTCTTTGAAGATGGATTATCCACTTCACCTTCTCCCCATAATTTTTCTGACTTTCATCTCTATGAATATGGTTTTCTTTTATAGGGTTCAACATAGTAAACTCATCAAAACTTACATCTTTGCTAATAATGAACTTATGATTATTTTGACCAAGACACCATAACCTGAATCCCTTAACTCCAGATCCATATATAAGAAATATACACTTTTTAGCCCTAGGTTCCAACTTCCCATCATTCACACGTGCATAAGTAGGACATCAAAAAAGTTTTAAATTACTGTAATTAGCAGATTTACCTGACTATACCTCAATAGTTGTGTAGGAAGACCTATTCACCAACCATGCTACTGTGTTTATTGTTTTTGCTGAAAATTCCTTCCCAAGCCCTGCATTTGATAGCATGCACCTTGCCTTTTCTAATGAGATTTTGTTCATACGCTTTACAACTCTATATTCTGCTGAGGTGTCTTCACAATTGTTGGTGTCTTGCAATTCCCTTATTCTTGTAGTACTCATTGAAGTCTCTTCACAAAATTTTTGGTTATTGTCTGTTTTCAATCTTTTAATTTGCTTCCTGGTCTACTTCTCAATCAAAATTTTTTATTACTTGATTCATTTTTTTACTTTAACATTTAGACCCAGACCTTCTTAGAATAATCATCAATAAAAGTAAATACTTGACACAGTTCCCTTTGAAGGAACCTTGGATGGGCCCCACAGATCTGAATGGATATAGTTTAGAGTTCCTTTAGTCCTGTGAATAGCAATATTGAAGCCGACTCTCTTTTGTTTCCCAAACACATAATGCTTGTAGAATTTCATCTTTCATGTACTCTGACCACACAATAGACCTCTTTTGCTCAAAACAGCCATTCCTTTTTCACTCATATGGCCTAGTCTCATAATTTTGGAGTATCTGAATTTGAAATTGATGAGCTGCTGCAACAGATCTAGTGACTGTAGTACCCTGTAAGATTTACAAATTGCCAACCTTCTTTCCTTTCATTAATAAGAGAGCACCCTTATTGACCTTCATGACTCCACCTTCAGTTGTGTGTATTTGCACCCGTTTGTGTTGAAGGTCCCTAAAATGATGAGATTTCTCTTCAACTCAGGAGTATGCCAAACATCAGTTAGAGTTTTGATAATGCCATCATACGTCCTGATTCTGATATTTCCCTTCCCAACTGTATTGCAAGGAGAATTATTCCC
This sequence comes from Hakea prostrata, assembly GCF_041222555.1. Classification (NCBI taxonomy): domain Eukaryota; kingdom Viridiplantae; phylum Streptophyta; class Magnoliopsida; order Proteales; family Proteaceae; genus Hakea; species Hakea prostrata. The sequence continues at coordinate 68,148,440 of NC_142602.1, forward strand.
CTTTAACACAACTCCACTTCGAAAAGGTTCATAAGTAGAGAACCACTTATGGTGGGAACACCCATATCCAAGGGTCCATTCATCTTGTGATCTAATTTTGTCATTCAGACACCAATAGCATTTCATAATCACTCCCATCTTCAACAACACTAGCCTCTGCAGAGTTTTTTCCCCCCTTCTTTTTTCCTTCTTTTGTTGGTTAGCACCACCACTTGCTTTTTACTTGTTTTGAAGCTTGTAGCACTCAGATTTGATATGCCCCCTTTTTTTTTGTAGTAATTACATGTCAAGTTGTTATTCTTTGACTTTGACCTAGACTTCCTCTTTTCACTGTCTAAATTCCTCTTAGTAGTTCTACCCTTAACTGTCAAACCAACACCCTTAAATTTAGTTGTTGTCAATTCATCATCAATTTTTTGTTTACTCAGAAGTTTCGTTTTTACATCCATAACTGGGATGGTCTCTTTACCATAGATCATGGTGTCTTTAAAATGCTTGTATGACAGAGGCAGTGAAGGATAACAATTGCAGGGCTAAATTTTCATCCTCAATTTTAACACTTATCTTTTGCAGATCAGTAACGATAGAGTAAAAAGTAACAATGTGAGATTTGGGAGAAGAACCTTCACCCATACACAAGTATATAATTGTTGCTTTAACCTTAACATGTTAGTGAGGGATTTTCTGAGGTACAAACTTTCCAGAGCCAACCACAGTTTTTCCGCTGTCTTCTCTGAGAGAACTTCTCGCAAAACTTCATTCAATAAGCATAACTGAATCACAGTCAGGGCTCTTTCATCCATATCATTCCAATTGTCTTTAGGCATAGCCACTGGTTTCTTTGTCTTTTCAAATATGGCTTTCTTCACTCCTTGCTGAGTAAAAACTACCAACATCCAAATTTGCCATAAACTAAAGCTAATGTTTTTGTCGATTTTTTTAATATCGTATTTGTTGATGTAGAAGCCATAGATGTATAGATCGAAAACAACCAGGAGCTCTAGTACCATTTTGTTAAAACGAGCACCAAGAAATAAGGAATTGAAATAGAAATAAAACAAAAATACAGAGATTTTACGTCGTTCACTTACCAATGTGGTGTGCCATGTCCACGGGTGAAGAGGCAGAGCTTTTCACCATTTGGAAGAAGAACTATGGAGATCTCACAACCAACAACCAAGAACGACATTACAAAAACTCTCACCGAAACCCTAAATCGAATCCCCAAATCTCTCAATAATCTCATAGGCGAACATAGGTTACATATATAGACTTCAATTAGGTAGGTCATTCTATCGGGTGGGGCCATACCATACCGTGAAGGCTACGTCCCTGCACCTCCTCCATAGATCAAGATCAGTGATGGGCTCCGGGCTTGGGTTGATAACAAAAACGGATCATCGCATATCTAAAAAAAAGGGGTTATTTAGGTTGCCCATCAAAATCTGTCGGTGTGGCTCCATCTTCGAAGTCGGGTACAAGAACTCAGGTCATAACATAATAGAGACTCTTGTAGCGTTGTAGGTCTGCACCAAGGCCAACGATCCAAGACCTCAAATCAGTAAGTTATCAGGGCCAGTTACAATTACAGGAGAGGCTATAAACTGTTGGGGTCTATTGTTTTGGTTTAAAACAGGGATCACATTCAATGCTGGTTACCTCCATTAGGGTCTCCAAGTTTAGGAAATCTCTGATGGATGATTGCTGAATTATGTACTTTCAAATTCTGGACTTGGGTTAGGGTTCTTTGGATTAGGACACCACGGAATCAAGGTTTTGAATTGGTCAAAAGGGCTCTAACTGGACTTGAGTGCTCGTGGGGATGTTAGTGTAATGGGCTGGTAGTTCAGGGAAATTTTGATTGGGGAGTGGCTTGATATGAATGTGAGGTTTGTAAATATGGAGAAGGATTTTTATGGGATAGGATCCATAAAGAAGCAAAGTGGAACAAGAAGAGGGGAATGTAGATTGCTGCCTGCCCACCTTGGTGAAGAAGCCTTGTTCAATGCTGTGGGGAGGGTGGACTCTGGATGCAGGCTGAATCCACAGGTATAGAAGCACCTCAATTTGACTTCTCTAGAGACCCTTTACTCAAGCACCTGGAGATACTTTACCATGGCTGGACTATTATTTTTGAAGAGCAACAATGGAATTTGATTGAAATAGCTGAATTTAATATACTAAATTCTTAGCCAAATTGGGAATTAATTGAATTAGAAACAGTTTTAAATTAGAAGTCCTAATTGCACTCTTAGAAGTAGCTTTAATTAGAAACTAATCTATACCAAAATTATATACTAGTTAGGGCTGACTTTAGAACCTAACTAGGATTATATTTTTAAGTAACTAATTGGACCATTAAGTCCCTAACAAAGGAATTCATTCTGGAGTACAATAATATGGGCAGAGTTACCATATGTTGTGGTGAAGACCAATTTTCACCATATGAAATGTTCCGGGGCTCACTTGGGCCAAAACATGCTGAAAGATTGCATTGAGTTGGTCCATGTAGGGACGCTGGACACAAGGAAGCTGTTGCAAAAGGCAAGATTGTGTTGACTTGGAGATTCCATGTGTGGACAATGCACACAAGGAAGTTGTTGCCATAGGCAAGAGGCAGAATCTGTGAGGGGCCCCCAGGGTATGTCAATTGGGTTGTTGGGGGTGCTAACCCAAAGCAAAGGCCGGATATATGAGGAATAGTGGCCTCTAGCCTTGAGCAGCACAATGGGTAGATGACTTATGATGGTCAGGTAAGATCCTTAATGCATGCCAGCCCTGGTCGTGCATTTTCTTTCAATGGTAATGGAAAGGGAGTGGACTGAAAACCCCTTAACCCGGTTTTGATGAGGAGTGGTGACCAAAGCCCTTTTATTCTCGGTCGATGAGATGTGAGATAATGATTGGAGACCCACCCAAGAGGGGGTGGTTCCATCAACGCGTGTTCACTATAGATAGAAGACTAGCATCTTATTACATGTATCATTGTGACGGCGTATACGTTGTAACTTGCTCATGCATCTGGATGTTGTCTTTCCCCTCACGAGTTAGGTGGAACTCACCCTGTGGATACGCTTCTTTTTATATAATGGAGTAGGTCATGAGGTGCCTATTGAGTAGGAGGCATTTCCATACCGCTAATTTGCGCAAGTTTGTATACAGCTGCAGACCAAATTGGATTGCTGCAGTCTGGAGTTTCCTTTTTGCATACTTTCTATTTTTCCTTTGTTTCTATTTTGACTACTTCCTATTTCTGTTTGTTTCTGTTTTGGACAGAATTTTCTATCATAGTTCTTTCCTTTTTTGAGTGGATATAGAATAAGTCCTTAAATACCATGTTAGAAATCGGACTTCAGGAATCAAACCAGATGCTAAACTGAAGAAGAAAGCAAGGAGAAGAAGAAGAAGAAGAAGTAGAACCAGCAGGGAAGAACTGCACTCTGTAATTCTAGATTAACTTTCCAGAATTGCAGGCTCTTTATTTATGTATCTCAAATGCTTAATTACAAACTTGTGGAACATGTAATTGTGCACACTCAGAAAAGGAAACAACCATGACAGAAAAATCTGTCCAAAATAGAAACAAACAGAAATAGAAAGTACTCAAAATAGAAAGTATGCAAAAAAGAAACTCCAGACTGCAGCGATCCAATCTAGTCTGCTGCTGTATCCAAACTTGTGCAAATATTAACACGTACGATAGAGACCACCGAGCCGGTGAACTCAGGGCATGATGCCTTGTGTGCCTGTTATACTTGCTCGTATGGTACACATTGGATTCATAGAGCAGGTATACGTATAGTTGATGGAGAGATGTTAATGTTTCTTAGATGATTATGTATTTGGAAATTGGATGGTGGATGTGTTGGATTCTATTAGGAGTCTAATAAGAGTTTGTATAGGAGTTAAATTAGAGTTTGCATTCATGTAAACTTCTATTCCTTGTAATAGTCTACTTTCCACTTAATTATAAATAGAGGGCTTGAGATCATGGATCAATAAGCCATTCACCACAATCGTTTCTTTCAACATGGCATCAGAGCCTAAGTTCGATTAGGATCTTCTTCTATTTTTTTCTTTCTTCAAACCCATAAACCCATAGCAGATTATCTCCTTTCACAAAAACCCTTCGTAGTTTTTTCTTGTTCTTCTACAACCTAATCTGCAACCATCGCAGAAATCAATTCTTCAAACCATAATTCTGCAACCATCGTTTGGCAGAATTTTTTTCCCTTTTCAAACCCATCGCACGCTGCACTATCGTTTCAGTTCCACCTCGAAGATCAGAGAAAAAAAAAAAAAGGAAAGAAGAAGAGAAGAAGAACCACGCTTCTTGCTGCTTATTCTGCAACTTCCGCTGCCGCTGCCGTTGCTCCTGCTATTGCTGCTTCTACTGCCGGAGCTTCTGCAACTTCCGCTGAAAGAGACTCCTAAAGAGTGAAGACTACTGCTATATTTATGTTTTCTGTTTCGATCAGCCCAATCAAAATAAAAAGAAAAACAGAAAACGTAAATACTATGTTTGAGGGTTAGGTTTGTAAATTTACAAACTTTCAGGGACCTGTTTGTGATTTTTCATATCATCTCAAAATCAGAAAAGAAAAGAAAAAAAATGTTACTTCGAAAGGTTGAAGATTGAAGAACTGCAGATAATTTTGTCAACATGACAACTAGTGACGGTACAACCTCGACCACTGCTTCCTTTACTATCCATACCAACTCCTACCTTGCTATATCAGGTAAAACTTGTACAAGCTTTCAAGCTTCTTCAGTTTCTACTCCTTGGATCATTGATACAGGAGCCACAGCTCATATGACAGTTTTATCCTCTTCTTTCTTACAATATTCTCCAACTTCTGGAAAGGATAAAGTTCGAATCGCTGATGGCTCATATTCTTGTATTGCTGGAAAAGGAACCATTCAGCATTCTCCATCACTTTCTTTGTCAAAAGTTTTACATGTTCCCTCTTTCTCTAGTAACTTGCTCTCTATCAGTAGTCTTACACATGACTTGAATTGTAAAGTGATTTTTTTTCCATCTTACTGTGTCCTCCAGGATCTGGTCACGGGGAAGGAGATTGGACGTGGTAAACTAGACAATGGACTTTATTTGCTTGAGCCGATTGGAGAATCTGCGTCTGATTTGACTGCATCTTCTAATCCGGTCCATTCGGTAAAATCAGACCTTCATCAGTGGCACCCTAGGCTAGGTCACCCCCCTCTAGGAACTCTTAAGAAAATATTTCCTGATTTGGTTTCTTCTTATAATGAGGATAATTTTTTTTGTGAAGCTGCATTTTTTGCAAAGCGGACTCGTTCTACTTATTTACCTTCTCTTCATAATAGAACACCTATTCCTTTTATGCTAATTCATACTGATGTGTGGGGTCCCTGCCGATGTGTATCTATTACTGGCCATAGGTACTTTGTTACTTTTATTGATTGTCACTCTCGTTCTACATGGATTTATCTTTTAAAACAAAAAAATGAGGTTTTTCGATGTTTTCGTGATTTTCATAATATGATTAAAACTCAGTTCAATGCCATTGTAAATATCCTTCGCAGTGACAATGGCACCGAGTATATTGATGGTGAATTTCAAAGATATCTGCATAATACATCAGACCAGTTGCGTTGATACGGCTCCCCAAAATGGGATGGCCGAAAGGAAGAATCGGCATCTCTTAGAGATAGCCCGTTCCATTATGATTGCTATGAATATACCTGACCAGTATTGGAGTGATGCTATACTCACTGCTTCTTACCTTCTGAATAGGATGCCCAGTAGGATACTTGGTTTTAAATGTCCTAATGAGATTCTTCGGGGAGCCTCTTCTTTTGTTGTTCCCCCAAAGGTTTTTGGATGCGTGTGCTATGCCAGAATCACAGCCCACCGGAGTAAGTTGGCTCCCCGTGGCCTACGTTGCATATTTTTGGGGTATTCTGCTACTCAGAAAGGGTACAAATGTTATCATCCTCCCTTCAGGAAAACCATTGTATCCATGGATGTAATTTTTCATGAGTTTTGCCCTTACTATACACCTCTCTGGGGGAGAGTCCTTGAGGAGAGGTGTTCTTTCCGACTCTAGATCTTCCTATCATAGACCAACACAACTTTAGAGTCCCAGAAGAGTTTCCTGACCAGGGGGAGACTTCGGCCAGTATAACCGAGGACTTTAATCCACCCCCTTCGTTTTCTGAACCATGTGAAGAACCTAGCTAAGGGGAGACCACTCCTGTGAGACACACTGTTGGGGTCTTTCAAAACCAGATTGACCAGAATAAGGAGGTGAAGACTTATCGGAGGAAGAAATACAACCGGCTAAAGCGGTGGAGAAAGGTGATACGTTACCACTTTAGTCTCCTCGCTCCCGGAATCGGATTCTACCGAGGTATCTTCTTCCAATCTTCCTATTCTTTGTTAGAAAAGGGGTCGGATCTTGTACTCAACATCCCATAGCTAAATATGTTTCTTATAACTCTTTGTCCGACTCCTACCATGCTTTTATATCCTCTCGTCATCATCGTATCTGTTCCTAAAAGTTGGCAGGAAGCCTATCTTGATAAGAAATGGAAGGAAGCTATGGTAGAGGAAATGCGAGCAATGAAGAAAAATGACACTTGGGAGCTAATTACACTTCCTCCAGGAAAAAAACCAGTGGGCTGCAAATGGGTATTTGTGGTTAAACAAAATATGGATGGATCGATCAACAAGTTGAAAGCTAGACTAGTTGCAAAGGGGTTTACCGCGATCTATAGGATTAATTATCGGGAGACCTTTGCCTTTGTTGTGAAACTAAATACCGTCGAGTTACGTTGTTGTCGTAACTGTGAACAAACACTGGAACTTGCACTAACTAGACGTAAAGAATGCCTTCTTACATGGGGAGTTAGCGAAGAGGTCTATATGGAAATCCCACATGGTTTTTCCGATGACAATATCTGCGAGGAAAGTTTGTCGATTGAAGAGGTCAATATATGGGTTAAAACAGTCTCCTAGATCTTTGGTTTGGACGCCTTACGAAGGCAATGACTTCTATTGGGTACAAGCAAAGCAATGCTGATCATACACTATTTGTCAGAAGTCGGTACTAACATCACACTTCTCATTGTTTATGTAGACGATATTGTCATCACAGGGAATGATGGTGAAGAAATTCAAAAGTTGAAAGACTTTCTTGGCAGAGAGTTTGAAATTAAAGATCTAGGAATTAGGTACAATTTCTTAGGGATTGAGGTGGCTCGATCAAATAAAGGTATATTCCTATCCCAAAGAAAGTATGTCCTAGATCTATTATCAGAAGTGGGAATGTTGGGGTGTAAACCAGTTGATACCCTTATTGAAGCTGGAGCTAAACTTAAAGAAAAAGAGGGAGAACCAGTGGACAAAGGAAGATACTAAAGGCTGGTAGGGAAGCTTATTTACTTGTCCCACACTAGGCCAGACATCGCTTATGCTGTAGGGATAGTGAGCCAATTCATGCATGATCCATATTTAGCTCATATGAAGGCTGTTACCAGAATACTACAGTATTTGAAGGGAATTCCTCGAAAAGGAATACTTCTATCACCCACCGATAATCTAAAAGTAGAAGCATACACTGATGTAGACTGGGCTGGATCTCCAGATAGGAAGTCAATTTCAGGTTACTGTACCTTTGTTGGAGGTAATCTAGTTACTTGGAGAAGTAAGAAACAGAATGTGGTAGCTTTATCTAGTAACGAAGCTGAATATAGAGCTATGGTTCGTGGAGTTTGTGAGCTACTATGGTTGAAAGGCTTGCTGCAAGATATTGGAGTCCAAGTTCCAAACCCTATGATGTTATATTGTGACAACAAGTCTGCTATTAGTATTGCTAATAATCCAGTGCAACATGATCGAACTAAGCACATTGAAATTGACAGGTTTTTTGTCAAAGGAAAGTTAGAACAAGGGCTTATCTGCATGCCTTTTGTAAGATCTGGAGACCAAGTAGCAGATGTTTTCACTAAGGGTTTGAAAGAAAGAGATTTCCTTCCTATTGTAGGCAAGTTGGGCATGACTAATATCTATGCCTCAACTTGAGGGGGAGTGTTGGATTCTATTAGGAGTCTAATAAGAGTTTGTATAGGAGTTAAATTAGAGTTTGCATTCATGTAAACTTCTATTCCTTGTAATAGTCTACTTTCCACTTAATTATAAATAGAGGGCTTGAGATCATGGATCAATAAGCCATTCACCACAATCGTTTCTTTCAACAGGATGTTATGGATAGTTGTCATTAAAACTTCAACTTGTATTTTATTACCTTACTACTTGGGTATGTAAATAACTCTTAATTTCTTTCAATATTCATATTACCATTTCTATTTCTTATTTGTTGCCTGTGATTGGTATTATAAGTTGATGATTGCCTGAATGAAGGTCTACCTTTGAGAAAACCGTTGCCCCTTGCAACTAGTCGAATAAATCATCAGGAAGTGACTATTGGTACTTATTTTATATGAACCCCATTAAGCTCCGACGTTTGATGCACAACCTCATTGGGCAATCCTCTTTTACAAATAAAACAGGATCACCCATGGTGATGCACTAGGCCGGATGTACCCCTTATCAAGCAAATTCTATAGCTGCTCCTTAAGTTCCTTTAACTCAGATGGAGCTATATGGTAAGTCGCTTCAGAAATTGGTGCCGTACCAGGACCAAAGTCAATGGTGAACTCGTTCTCTTAATCAGGTGGTAACCCTTGCAACTCTTTTGGGAATACATCTGGAAAATCCCCAACGACTGAAATATCCTTGAGGGTTGGCCGTTGGCCTCAACATTGACTAAATTAGCCAAAAAGCCACAACATCCCTTCTTAAGTAATGATTTGCTTTGAGGGCTGATAAAGGTGGAGGAGATTTAGCTTTAGCAGAAAAATCGAACTCAACTTCTCCTTGAGGTTTAAAAACTGTCTCCTTCAAACAATCATTATTGGCATGTATGCGGGCAACCAATCCATGCCTAGAATCACATTAGAGTCTTTCATGTCTGACAAAACAGGTTTGCAGCTAAATTATGACTGTCTACTTTCAGTAGACAAGACTCAAATATCATAAAGGACTCCATAACATCTCCAGATGTGGTGGCCACAAACAAAAAATTCCTTATAGTTACCTCTAATGTTTATCTTTGTTGACAAAGCATGCGAGATAGAAGAATGAGTAGATCTAGATTCTAGAGTAAAAAAGAACGCAAGCTGGTTGGTTGGAATCAATTAGTGTACCTGTCACCACATCAGGTGATACTGCAGCATCATGCTTTACAATTGCATAAACTCCTTCTTGTATCTTGGGCTTTTGACTCTCTTGATTACCCTGATCTTTTTGCTTGGACCATTCGGGACAATCTTTGATCATATGTCTGTCCTTCCTGCCTGCACTTGAAGCAAACCAGTCCCCTTTTCTGTTTTGTACAATTATTAGCATAACGTCTCATTTTTCCACACTTGTAACACTTTACTGACCCCCAAAGACACTCTCCCAAGTGGGCCTTGCCACTCTTGGATCAATTTCCTGAGAGCCTCTTGCTGGGACCAGAATCTTGTCCTCCCTTAGTGCCACTTTGGTAGTTGTTTGGCTTAAATTTCTTTTTTGGTTAATTTGCTTCAGTGTGGCTGCCACTTCACATATTCTATCTGCTATTAAGACTTGCTTCAATATGCTACTATAGCTTTTTGATTCAAGGGGGAGCAATTACCATCTTAATCTTTAGTTTCAAGTCATCTTCAAATTGTGTAGCCTTCCTTTCGTCAGTTTCCACCAGATGTGTTGCGAATTGAGCTAGCTGTTCAAACTTCCTCTCATACTCAGTCACAGTAACACTCCCCTGCTGTAGTTGCACTAATGCTACCTGCTTCTGTTGACGGACTGGGGCTGGGAAATACTTATCATCGAACATTTTCATAAACTCCTCCCAAATGACTGGCTGGTTCTGTCCACACACCTAGTTGTATGACTTGTATCCCACCAGTAGCCTGCATCTCCCTGCAACATAAAAGTGGCACACTCCACCTTCGACTCATCATTGATCCTCATTAAGCTGAAGACCTTATTCATCTCTCTCCCAGTCTTCAGCAACTGATGGATCTGCGGTACCCCCAAAAGTGTGTGGCCAAAGCTTCCTTAACTGTTCAATCATTCTCATTGGTTCGTCGATAGCTGCTCTTCTCTGTTAGTAAGCCATTCCTTATCAACAAAAGAAATCACTCCAAATTAAGACAAAATTTTCCCTAATTAACTAATTAGTCTATCAACAATGCCATATGCTATGAACTATTCTATTCATTATGGATGTCCCTGTGCCACCAGACTCAATCTTAACCATACTTTGATACCACTTTTGTCATGACCCAGACTTGGATGAAGGTAGGGATGCAACCCTCATGGGCATTGATCAAACAGTCACTTAACAAAACCAGTTATGATAAGAATCACACCACTTGTACCACAAGCCAAAACAATCAAATCATAACTTCAAATTCCCAGATAATTCCTAGTGGTAGCAAACTAAATTCTTGTCCCAACTAATAAGTGTTCCGAATTCAAATGATTATAAAGTTTGCATCTCAGTTGTACCCTAGTACATCAACTAATGAAATAAAATAAAAAATAAAAATAAGCTTCATCTTCAAGTCGCCTTAGAATCTCTCCATCCGAATTTGAACTTCACCTCAATCCTTTGTGATGTAAGAAAATTGGGTGAGCTATATAGCCTAATAAGTTGGAATATAAAAGAATCACCGCAAAAGAAAAAATAATAATAACATAAATAAGAAAGAAAAAAGCACCATCAAGTAAAACAAAACGGTGGTTTGCAAACATAACAATTCAGTAATCATTTTGGATTTCTATAGAGTCTTGTTACTTTAGTCTATATAGAGGGAAGATACATAGCTACCGTGATGAGGATATCAGTGGGCCATTTTGAGTTTATCAGCGACGCCGACATAGAGATCATCCCACGGCAGGATCTATGTGGATGGACGACGAGCTTGGAGGTTATCGGATTGTTGGATCCTATGGTTCGATGAGAAGCACTGCTTATAGGCAGTTTGTCATGTTATTTTCCTTAGGCTTAGTGGGTTGGGTAGTAGTTTGCTATTGAATTTTTTTAATTTTATGTTTGAGTCTTTATGGGGCTGGGCATAGAGTCTATTTTGGGCCCAATTTTGAATTATTTTGGGTTCGGGTTATATTTGCTACTTAAGTTAGGGTTATTTTGGGAATTAAGCATGTAGGGTTGGGAGGGATCAATTCTTTTATTTAAATCTTGTATGGAATTCTTTTTTGGCAGCATGAATAAATGAAAAATTAAAAGATTTCTCTCTCTCTTGCATGAGTCTCTTTCTTGGCGTGGATTCTTCTCTTTCCGAGTAAGTTCTCTCTTCTTCTACTTTCTCTCTCGTGGATCAGTTTTTCTTTCTTCTTTCTTCTACATATTTATCTTCTTCTCTCTTTTCTTTTCCTTTCTATCGATTCTTTCTATTCCTCTTCTCTCATTTTTCCCCCTCTTTCTTCCTCTTTCCCTACTATTCTATCCGTTAGAATTTTCTTTCTTCTCTGTCATAGCTTTTTTTTGGTTCCCCTCTCCTTCTCTATTATCACCCCTAGTACAACAGTCTTGCTGTGGTTCTCCATTCTAACCCTACTGTCCATTCTTGGGTTACACCATTACTTAGAAATATTTTTCTCTCTTTTATTTATGCTCCTAGATGTTTTCTAACCCCTGTTTTGCAGCCAGGACCTGCAGATAACTTTATTAAGCCTCTCTTTGAATATTTTTAATTTATCTTTCTTCCTTTGCAGTAGTTTCTTTAAAAACAAAACCTCCACAGATTTCTTTGCATTCTTAATTGCTGAATTCTTTGTTAGAAACCTGATTTTGACTAGGACAGTACTATTTTCTTTAGAATTCTTGATATTCTTGGATTCAATTTAGAGTTATGGTGCCAATATCCCCATTCCCTTGTTTCCCCTATTGATTCTTGTTTAGTTGTTTTCACCAGTTAGGACTTATTATGTTTCTTTCTCTGCTTTAACTGTCTTATAAGCATGCTTAATCAGAATTCGGGTGCTGCAATTCCTTTTTTTTTTTTTTATTACCTGTCAAGGATAGGTGTCTCATTCTAAGAGTCTAATGGCCCACTTTGTAGGTCCCTTAGTTTCTAGGGTTTCCCTTACATCATACCGTCCATAATACAAGTGAAACCTGCCCACACTAATGTCACCTCCTTTGTGGCAATACGTACATCATATCACCCACTCGACTAATGCGCACAACCCATTGGCACCCACTCTGCACCAATGGGTGTTTCTGCGGCCCCACAGATTGATTATTGTACAAACAGCAGTTCCAAGTACATTGAACAGTAGTAATAAACAGCATTAATAATCTTGCAAGACAGTAGAATTCCTTTTACAAATCAGCGGCAGTAGGTTCACAAAAGCATATGATAGTGTCTGCACCTAATATATCCCACTTACTTCGATTGTAAGATGATCCGTCCACTTCTCGTGTTTCAAGCGCTGAGTTTATTCTCAACCTGCACAATATATTCTTTATTAAACACCTGCTCACCAATAAATTTACTGCTCTAGTTTTCCCCAACAGGTAAGTCAATCATCAAAAATTGATGAATTGCAGTGTTTGTCTCAAGCAGAAAAACTAGTTCCACAATGAAGAATCTAAGAAATCCATGGTAGGGAAAACCTGTTTATGATTTGGATTAAGAGAGTAAACTAAAACCAGAATTTGATCAATAAGAATACTCTTACCTAAAACCAGTATTTGTTCAGTGAGATCTACTCTTACCTAAAACCAGAATTTGATCGCCACTCCCTCTTCTCCTTTCTTTCTTTCTAACTCCCTTTTGGTCTACTTTTTTGTGGCTGATCTCTTTCTTTGTTATGCTATCCTGCCAATCTTCTCTTTTATATCTCACAATTCCCACTCTTATTTCCACTCTCTTTGTTTTTAATTAATATTCTTTCTCTTCCTTACCTTTCCGTCATGATCTGTTTTCCCTTGTATTTCTCTTTTAGCCCTATTTCGTTTCTAGTTACTCTCTCTCCCCTTTTGTTTTTTTGTTTTTTTGTTTTCCTTCCTATTATCTCACTTCTTCATGATTCTCTCTCTGTTTTATTTATCTCTTTTACATTATCACGACTTATCTACTTGCAATTTAATTCAAACTCCTACTGCCTTCTTTTTGTTGATTTATTCAAGTATTCATTTTACTCTTGCTGCCCCCTTTTTTCTTGATTTATTCAAATCATTCATGTTCAGTGGAGACCTGTAAATGCCCCTGTATGGAGGAGTGATGTAATCCGGATTGAAGGAAGTAGAAGAGCTAGAGACAAACCTAAGATTACTGCATAGCTTAGGCCTTGTATCTAGCATGGCCTGAAACAAAGCTGATTGGGAGGCAAGAATCCATATAGTTGACCCCATTTAGTTGGGACAAGGCTTTTTGTTGTTGTTGTAGCATTTTATTCATTCATTTGTCGATCCAATAGTAAACCATTAAAAATATTAATAATAATTTGATGCATATTAGACATGAACTTCGATCTCTTAATACATTAATCGAAGTCCCAACCACATGGCTAGATACTCACTTGTTTACTATGTTGACTTTTAATATTTAAATAGAAGGACTAAACTACATTAGTACACTCTAAATCCATAAAACGTCTATCAAATAGCTCTAAAGTCACCTAATAATATTTGAGAAAACACTTATTTCTGAAATCACATATCTGCCCCTGATGTGTAAATTACAAAAATGCTCCTGAGATGAAATAATGGATTTAAAACATATTCTGATTTAAAAACCTTTGGGTATTACATTGGTGGCCCAGCTGCCAGGGCAACAATAGATATTAGTGTACTAGGAATAATGGATATTCTGGAGTACCTGACCCACAACTGAATCAGCATGAGGTCTTGATAAGTACTGCATTGCGGTGGTTGTGGATGGAAAGTATTCCACCCTAAAATATTCCTTTGATGCATAAATGCATGGTTGTAAACCTTAATGTATGTGCAAGTGGGTTCAAAATTCATTAATTAAAATTTGAACCCTTGACGAACAGAACTATATATATATTTTTTTCATGGTGTTTCTTTCTCCTTCTCAAGAACAGAGTACTGTTCTTAATTCCTCTGTATTTAGTGGACTAATCTTTAATTGTTTAATAATACCTTCTTCTTTTTTCCCGGGGGGGGGGGGGGGGGGAGCAATAGATTACCTGCCATCTTCAGTTAGAAGTACTGTTCTTTTTTGTTTAATTCTGTTCAAATTAGGGTTGCAGACCTTATTTTAGACTCCACTATCTATCGATATTACCTTTTCCATGCAGGTTTTGAAGGCACAAAGCAGAGCAAAAGCTGAAGGCTACTCTGATGTCCTGTACCTTGATTCTGTCAACAAAAGATATTTGGAGGAAGTTTCCTCTTGTAATGTGTTTGTTGTGAAGGTATGCTAAATATTAAACAGTCCATGCTATTGACAACAAGAAATTTCTTAGTTGGTTAAGATTTTGTAAAACAAGCTCTATAGCTTCCAATTTCTTTCCCATATTTTAGCTGCCCAGCGTGTTCCTGTGGATGATCACTTTATTGTAAAGCAAAGAAGAAGATCAGAGAAACATCTAATGTGGGACCCATGGTTACTCTTATCCCTTAATAGAGAATCATTGTTTGTTGGTTGTACAAAGAAAATATTCCAATTACAGAGGACAAACTATACCTGGAGAAGGAACCAGTACAGAAAGAATAAGAAGCCCTAACAGGGCTCCAAGGAAACAAGGGATCCCAATAATCCATGACGAAGGGCTAACTGTATAGGTTTCAATTGAACATTTTCCAGTTGGGTCTAATCAGTTTCTAGTGCATTGTTTTATCTCCTGGTTAAAGGATCCTTTGATGTTGATGATCAACTATCTTCTTAATGTATATCAACATGCCCAGTAGTTGGGAATTTTTGTGCTGCTTGCAGAATGGATGTGGTCATTGGTCTTCTGTTTTTGCTACCATCTATATGTCGTTGTGCATAGTTTTATTATTATTGTTATTATTTTCATCTGGTGCTTCATATTTACCCATTTTCTGGGAATATCGTCTTTGTAAAAGTCCTATGAGCATGATCAGGCTACAAGTTTAAAGGAATTATGTCATTTTTTTTTCATCTGAGACACCTTCTTTCTACATGATTTAAATGAAATAATTCTTCTCTGTTTCATTGGTTATGCACTTAGGATTCAGTTATTTCCACTCCAGCAATAAAAGGAACAATCTTGCCTGGCATTACACGGGAGAGTGTAATTGATGTTGCTCGAAGCCAAGGATTCCAGGTAATTTATTTCACATCTTATAGATATAGATCCCTGATTGAGTTGGAGTCATTAGTTTGATGCACGCTTATATGCAGTTGAGTGTTCTAATAAGCTAACTATTCAAGTTGGTTCCATTAAGGCCACTTTGGCAAGTGATTTACAAATTACAACAATAACAATAAGCCTTTTCCCAACTAAATATGGTCGGCCACATGGATCCTTGCCTTACAATCAACTCTATTTGTGGTCATATTAGATACAAGGCCTAAGCTATGCATGTCCTTTCTTACCACTTATTTTATGGTTATTTTAGGTCTACCCCTAGTTCTTTTAATTCCTTAGATCTGGATTAAATCACTTCTTTGCAGAAGGACATTTAAAAGCCTTTGCTGAATGTGGCCATGTGAATGTAACCCCCAAATGAAGGGCCAGTCTTCAGAACCAATCCAAGTGAACCAGCAGTAGAACTAGGGTTTTAATAACCTGCGGTTTATGGTGTATGGCTGGTTGAGGGTTCTTAGGGCTTGGGAATAGGGTTAATATGTTTTGAGTATGACTTATAAGTTAGGGTTTAATGGAATTCAAGTCAAAATCTTTCTGTAGTTCAGATTTCAGAACTGATCTCTCAGTTTAGGACTAGGGGAAAGGCTAGGGTTTATATTTTTTAGGGTTTCTAGGGTCTGGAGGTATTTTAGGGTGAGGGCAGGGTTCAGCCAGCAGGCTTAGGGTTAGGATTTGAAGAATCCAAATCTGAATTCTGTTGTTACTAAAATTCAAATTCAAATTAGGATTCTCAGGTTTGATGAGTTAGGGTTTTCTAAATTTTAGGGTTTCTTTAGGGATGATTAGGTCTAGGATTACAGTTGAAGGTCAAGGAGGGTTTAGGGAGGATGCTCCTGATAGGGTTTAGGGTTTGGATGGATGGTTTGAAAGTTATGGTTGAAAGTAGGTTTAGGTTTCTAGGGTTTGAACAGGAAGATGAGATTAGGTTTTACTAGGGTTTAAGGAAAAGGGAAGGGTTAAGATGTGAGACTGATGGTAGGAGAGAAGAAGGGGGTTTAGGTTCCTAATAGGGGTAGGTATAGAGTTAAGGGTTTGGGAAATCTAGGGATTTTGGGTTTTAGAAATCTGAGAAATTCCTAGGCTGCCGCAAGGTGAGAAGAAGAAGAAGAAGAAGGAATAAACTAGAGAGGGTCTGGAGAATGGAAGGGATGGGGGAATAGGGTAGGGAAGGGTGGAGGAAGGCTGCCACAAGGATTGGGATAAAAAGGAGGGGATCGCGAAAGAAATGGAGGGAAAAAGGGTTGGGGCTTGAGGAGCTTGTATTCTGCAGATAAACACAAGCAGCCGCAAGTTTTCCCTCCTAGGGAAAACCCATTACTCCGCTCTCAATATCCTTCAATCCCAAATTTTATAATCATCAAATCTGTCTTTTACAAATTTGTTAGAATTTGAAGAAATAATTGCTCAGAAGGTTATTTTCATTCATAGGCCCCAATGGGGTATTTATAGTTACAATCTGAGTAAATCCTACTCTGAGTAGGATAAGGAAATACAAAGCAAATAGAATAGAAGCATAACTGAAAGAGGAGTCTACTCCAATTAGGAAACCTTAATCATATTTCCAACACTCCCCCTCAAGTTGAGGCATGGATATCACACATGCCCAACTTGACCAAAAGAGTATAAAACATCTGTCCAGGTAAACATCTGCAATTTGATCTTCAAACTTATAGATTTCTTTTGCCTTATAGACTTCCATTTGCTTTGTCTTCATCTTTATTGCAACTTTATGTCTCCAAGGAAGAACGCCCAAGAAAAATGGTAGAATCTTCAAATGTTGAGAAGACTAAATTTCTGCGCAAATCTGAGGGAAAATATATTTTTGGGGTAACAATTGCTAGGGTAAAACAACCAAAGTGAAACTTTTGATTTGTAGCAATGTTAGATCTTTAAAGGGAAAGTTTGCCAAGGGACAATCTCCAAAGGTAGGGGAAAATTTGTCAAGATAAGTGACAATCTCCAAAGGTAATAGAGATCAAGTTCTGCAAAGGTCAAACGACAAATCTTTTGCAAGGTTAGATCTCCGAAGGGAAGATGTCAAGTTAAGGGGCAAATCTCCAGGGTTAACAGAGATCAAGTTCTGCATAGTCAAAAAGATAGCTCTATAGCAATGTTAGATCTCCAAAGTAGAAGATTGTGAAGGTAAGGGACAAACTTTCAAAGTTAACAAAGATCAAATTATACATAAAGAAGTCTACATGAAAAGCATTGAATTGTAGACATCTTCAATCTCCCCCTCACGTGTGGCTTTACACGTGGGAAAACAATAACAAAGGAAAGGAATAAATTGTAATGGTAAGATGAAAGTATCAGGAAAACAAATCTAGAGAAAATGACAAAATTTGAAAGGTGGATGACCAAGCCTATGGTGCCACTGATGAAGGTCTGATATTACCGAATGGACCGGATTAGAAGATGTAGTCAAAGCAGAAGTAGATCCTCCAATCGGCTCGAGCAAATAAAGTCCATTTACCACGTCCAATCTCCTTTCCCATGACCAGATCCTAAAGTAGCAAGGTAGGAGTTGGTAGGGGTAGTAGAGGAAGCAGTGGTCGAGGCTGTACCGGCAATAGAAGACTGCAGAATACGTCGCAGAGTAGCGAACTCCTCCTGTGAAAAACCAACGTCTGCAGAGGGTGTGGTGGAAACTGTCTCAGAAAGATTAGCCTTTGGTTTTCCCTTTCTTTGTGCTCGTTTTTGCTCAAAATCAGCAGGCTTCCCATGCAGTTTCCAACAATTTTCCTTGGTATGATATGGTTTGTGACAGTGCTCACACTTGACAATCTCCTTAGCCGGATCAGATTTAGTGTGAACAGACTGTAAAGCTAATTTCTCCATAATAGGAGTATGAAGCATGACTAATCGATGACTTTCCTCACACTAAACAAGAGCATAAGACTTTTCTAGTGTAGGAAAGGGAGAACGACTTAAGACTTGCACTCTGATCTGATCGTACTCCACGTTCAAACCTGCTAAGAAGTCATATACTCGAATCTTATTAATGTGCTTCTTATATCTCGCCACATCATCTGGATTAGTGGGGTGATAATCCCCATAATGATCCAACTCTTGCCAAAGAGATCGCAACTCAGCATAATAGTGGGCCACAGTTAGTTCCTTTTGGGTAGTCTCATGAAGCTTATTTCGTAGCTCATAAACCTGTGCATCATTCCCCAACTGTCCATATATTTCAGTAGTAGCCTTCCAGATTTGGGCTGCAGTATCAAGTAATAGGTAACCCTGGGCAATATTTGGATGCATGGAATTCAAAAGGAACGACATAATAAGAGAGTCATTTGATATCCATTTATCCTGTAAAACACCTGTGGTAGTGGGTTTGATAGTGGTGCCTGTAATGTATCCAACTAGTCCTCTTCCAGCAATAGTCGGTAAGCAGATCGAGACCAGATCAAGTAATTTGTGCCGTCAAATCTTACCGAAAGAGAATGAAGTGTGGGAAAATATTCGGATCCAGTGGGAGCAGTAGTATCATTGGTGGCTGCCATGTTGAAAGAATTGTTTGCAGTTCTTCAGTGTTCACCCCTTCTGAAAAAAAACTAAAACATCGCAGAATGCAATAGCCGAACAACCCTCTAAGTAATGACAAGTCTGGGTAATGATATGATATGAGCCAATTCTGCTTCTTTTTTTTTTTTTTTTTTATTTTTCTTCTTTTCTTCCGATTCTAATTCTGATTCTGAAGTTATGGAAAATCACAAACAAGTCCCTGAAGATATATGAAATCACAAACAGGTCCCTAAAGATATGAAAAATTACAAATAAGCCCCTGGAGATTTATAAAATTACAACTAGGTCCCCGAAAATATGCGAACTTACAGGTAGACCCCTGAAAATATGCAAATTTCCAAAACAAGTCCTTGAGAATGGAACCGTAGGTTAGAAAGGAAAAAAAAAATCAAGATATGGTTCTACCAGGATTGAGCTGGTCTTGGCATGTGGAGAAAAGCCCAAAGTGAAGCAGCAAACAGTCTTTAAGGAATAGTGTAGGATTCTACTGCTGGAAGGCAGCGCTTGTTCCTACGATTAAAAAAACAAAAAAGGGTCCGGCTGCTCTTGTAGTTCTAAAAAGAAGAAACTGCTGCCGGAAGGCAGCGATTGATTCTTACGATTCCAAGAAAAAAAATCCTGCTGTTCTTGCGATTCCAAAAGAAGCTATTGCAAGAATAAAAAAAATTGCTGCTCTTGCGATTCCAAAAAAAACTGCTGGTGGAAGGCAATGGGAATGGGAAAGAAAAAAACAGCCAAAATCTACTCTTGCGAGAAACAAGTACCTGCTTCTGCACGGCAATAGAATAGGAAAAAAATAGCCAATTGCTAGAAGCGATGGATGCTGAAGAGTTGAAGAGCAGCGATGGTGTAGTCGCAGCGGTAGCAAGCCTAGTCGTAGAATCGCGAGAGAGAAACGATCATTCCTTTCTAATCGATTTTTGGCTCTGATGCCATGTTAGAATTTGAAGAAATAATTGCTCAGAAGGTTATTTTCATTCATAGGCCCCAATGGGGTATTTATAGTTACAATCTGAGTAAATCCTACTCTGAGTAGGATAAGGAAATACAAAGCAAATAGAATAGAAGCATAACTAAAAGAGGAGTCTACTCCAATTAGGAAACCTTAATCATACTTCCAATAAAATTAGAGAGGGTTTATTTATATATTGCCTACATGAAAGAACTAACACTAGGACGCAAACCTAAAACTTATAAGGTGAATCTAATTAGGACTCTACTTGGACTAAGGCTTCTCACTCAGCATGTACTCTATTATAACTTATCGTAGAATGTTCCAAATTACAAAACAAAGGTAGTTCAACTCCTTATAAAAAGTGGACTATAACTCAACCCTCACTAATTGGGACTCCTACCCTAACTGGGAGTCTAGGACTCTTCAATAACTTGACTAAAACAAAACCAAACTTCAAAACAGAAGTAGAACTATAGAATTTTTGCTACTACTAGAAGAGTCGCTCTCTAATTAGACTCCCAGCCAAGGTTCGATACGTTGACTGAAGTCGCCGTGTTGGTGGACACCACCGACACGGCGACAATCGTCGAAATATCGGACGATTTTTGAATCACCAGCGACTTAGGGGAAATTTGTAGTCATCCTTCACTCCTCTACTACCTGGTTTAGGGTTTAGAGAATGGGGGCGATCGGGAAGACAGTGCTGGATTCAGGATGGCTAGCTGCAAGATCTACTGAAATTAATCTTGATTCTTGATGGAGTTCAGCTCACCACTACAGAGAGACAGAGCATGTTGTTGCAGGGGCACATCTGTGAATTAGGGAAACCGAAATTGCCGGAGAGAGAGAAGAGAGAGAGAGAGAGAGAGAGAGAGAGAGAGAGAGAGAGAGAGAGAGAGAGAGAGAGAGAGAGAGAGAGAGAGAGAGAGAGAGAGAGCTCACATGTTTTTGCAGCGAGAGAGAGGGTTTTTGCAGCGAGAGAGAGATCGTCGGAGATGGGTTTTTGCAGAGAGAGAGATCGCTAGAGATGGGTTTTTGGAGAGACCGTTGGAGATGGGCTACGGATTTTTGCAGCGAGAGAGAGATTGGCGGTGGCAAGAACTCCACAAAATCGCTGGAATGTTGCTACTAGCCCATTGCAGGAGATTCTCACTCCAATCGATTTCTCTCAACAACACAGAATCGTTACTCCTCCACTGCCATATCTTCTCTCCATGGTTCTAGGGTTCAGAGAACTCCTGGTCCTTCCATGCGAACGATTCGTTCCAATTTCTTCCAAGATGATTCTTGTAACTCATTTGCTTCTGCCACCGACGATAATTTTGGAGTAGTTTCTAAGAAATTGTCGGAATCTGTGATCGATTTTAGACTGAGAGAGCTCGCTTTAGAGACGAACAAGCCAGAGAAGTCCTCTGTTCCTGAATCCGATCTTCTCGAACTCTCTCAAGTTTTCACTGAGTTTTCTGTTTGCAGCAGTGACATCTCCGGTGAATTGCAAAGATTAGCTTGCCTTCCGTCACCTGATCATGTTGATAATCCTGACGCCGGTGATGTGGAAACAGATTCTGCTAGCCCACTGCTTCATGCCTTCACCTGAAATGAGAGAGAGAGGGAGACTCACCGCCGGAAATCTGCAGCTAAGCCCTTTGCTTGAACTGAAAATACTCAAATCGCCGGCAAAGGGCGAGAGAGAGAGAGAGAGAGGGAGAGAGCAGTGAATTTTTTCCGTTGTCAGAGTCGGAGAAGGTGAAGAGCGGCAACGGCAATTCGATTTTGGTCGATATTTCGCTGTTCACTATTTTCCGGCGATTTTTCGACGACTTTCCGACGACTTTCGGTCAATGTCGTGTCAAAGTCCAATTTCGTGTCGCCTTGCAGCGACATGCCGATTTATCGTGACATTTCGGCAATAAATCGGAGACATAATGTACCTTGCTCCCAGCCACATTTGGACTCAACAAAGCACTTAAATAAAAAAATAAAAGTAGATATGGACTCTAAAAATTGTTCTACATTCAACCACACTTATTAGGACTCCAAAAAGGAAGGCAAAATGACCAATTTACCGCAGGTCAGGTTTGGCCTTTTTGGAGGGACCGCAAGAAAGGGCTTCTTTTTTTTTTTTTGGGGGGGGGTCCATCTGGTTGCATCACCGTGCCACGTCAATAGACTTTCTAGTAGATTATCATTTATGGAGCTACTCCTAGTCCAGCTCTAATATGATCATTCGTTAGCTTATCCTTCCTAGCTTTGCTAGTCATCCATCTTAGCATCCTTATTTGTGCTACTCTGAGTTTATCTATGTGAGGATGCTAAACTCAGTGTAAGCAGAAATGAGGATGCTAAAAATCTTAGTGGCAAGGGATTCAATCAACCAAAACCTATTTGTTACTGGTATATGACCAGCACCTTGTTTGATAAATGTGAGATTTGCCGGTTGAATTGGCTGGGTTATAATGCCTCTTGGTTTGCTATGTCAAGCTTAGCCAGCCCACCATTTATATAAATACTTTGCCTTGTAACTTCAGCTGTGAGGTGTTTAGGCTGCTACTTTTTGAAGTGCTTCTGGACTAGAATTACCATGAGTAGTGCATCTGATGTGTTTGTACTTTGTAGAAGCTCAAGGTTACCTAGTTCAGAAATATAATGGAACCAGAATCATGGTGACAGGTTTAGAGACCTGGTTCTGGAAGAAATTGAATAACAATTTGTCCAAGAATTGAGATGGGCTTAATACTCTGTTCTAAGGTGAGAAAAATTGAGAAGAATAACTCCTCACAATCTAAACCAAATCCAATGGACAAGTCTGAAGCTTTGGAATATTTCCACTATGTGAATGGCCTTGCAGTCATTGATCTAACCAGGATCACTGTGTGAACGGCCTTGCACATCAGCATCTTACACACATGACCCAAATGCATCTCTGAATGTCTTGATTTACAATCATTTAATGGTTAGCTCCCAAGGGTTATTGACATTACTAACTTCTTTAAAATGGAACTCTTAAATCCTAAGTCCTAACTATCTCTCCCCAATGTTAATAATGGTCTGTAGCATTGGATCTATATCTAACCCCAATTTTTTGATTCATTGGCATTTGGGGTTAAGATAGTAAGCTAGATAAATTAAAAACTCACAATTAGATATAAGTCATCGATGATCTTCATAATGTCTTGGTGTCTCTTGGATTTATCTATAAACAACATCCCTCATTGCTTTAGTGGTAGTACACATATGGGCATGGTGGGCCCCTTCGAAGAAGAGTCCACCAAATTAGGACCTTTATAATGGCCATCAGCTTCGCCACATGCCCCAATTGTCTCCAAAGTCATCAAATGAAATGGTAGCACGTGCGTGCCAACCACTTTAAGTGTTAGACCCTCTCCACTGAAACCAATCCTTGGATGTAGACATGGATCTTAGCCCAGATTTCTTCTCCTCAATTCTCCTCAAAGCAATGTAGTTCGTGGCAAATCTGGTGATACCTAGTGGTTCTAGGTCACCAACGCATTCTTCCTTAACACTTGAAGAGTGTAGTTGTGATTGTAGATGAGGTAAGTGACATGTCTTGCCCTCTCCACTACTTTGCACAATTTTGATTCTCCCAATGTCCTTCAACATGAGATTAATGCAGTGGGCAGTTCACGGTGTCCAAAATGGGTTGTATCTGCTAGTATGCAACATCGTTTCTCCAACCTTCTTGAAGTTGCTACCATTGTTAGTGATAATTGTCACAATATTTCTCACCCCCACCTTTTCCACCATTTCCTAGAGGATCCCGTTAAGGTACCTGTGATCTCAACTTTCAATCCATCAACTAATCTAAAAAAGATTGTCCTCTCATCACAGTATACCATAAAATTGATGATGGACTTTCTCATCCGACAGGTCCATCCATCACACATTATGGTTAACCCGTAACTCTCCTAGGAAGTCCTCATCCTGCAATGTATTCCTCAAACTCCCTCTTCTACTCTGGAAGATATATTCATGATCTCATAAGGTGTGGGGCCTTGGGAACCTAGACTAGCCTTTGGGATGGTGTCATCACTGTCTAACAGTAGGACCCTGTGCAGTGTTGGTTGGAATGGTGTTGAAGAGCATCCTCCAAGCAACTACTTCTTTGACTCTCCCCTTCATGTTCTTCCATGCAACGTAGGCCTTAAGTCTGTTTTGTTCCTTTCTTTCCTAATACCCCTTGATCTTGCTCAAAGAATGTGATCTTGTCATGGAGGCACTTTGTGTCCTGAAAATGCCAAAGACACCACCTGACCTAGATGGTCCACCTTCTGCAGCTCCAGAGGCACCAGCTTCTACACTACCTCTAGCCCTCTCCTACTCCTATGCTAATGATGCCCAACGTTGTGCCATCACCCAATGCAAATCCTTAGCCTCTACAGCTGTCTGTACATCCAGAAGATTATCATCAAGAACAACATCATATGAAGGCCTCCTCGCTGCCTCATCCAGTTCAACCTTGACTCTTTCTTTATCGGCCTTCCTCTTTGCCCCTCCCCCGATCAAATCTTTAACTACCTGTGCTACCTCAATAGAAACCACGTGGCATTGCACATCTTTAGAACTTTTCCAGTTAGATGTTGCTTTAGTTTAGTCATGCCACTAGTCACCTCCCACAGACTGCTGGTGATAGAAGTTGCACTAAGTTTTTCATTTATCTCTATTAGTTGTTGTACAATATTGCCATGCAATGTCACCTCTAGGAGTACTAGGTTGTCCCTCTGACTTCCAACCTTGTAAACTCCCCTGCCCTTACCTTTATGATGATGATCGTCGCATACTCGCATACTCCCTGAAATTTTCACTGTTGCAGCATAAGTCATTGAACTAACATCAAAGTAATTTTTTTAAGGTAAAGAAAACAATGTTTTACCTATTTAGTATTTTTTTCCCTTTGCCCATAGATTTTTTTTTTTTTAATATAAAATCATTTTTAAAATATTTCCCACAATAAAATTGGTTGCCTATAAAAAAACCAACTATGAAACCATATGGACAAAATTCAAAACATATAAAAGTCATTTTTTATTTTTTCTATATTTTCAAAACCATAAAACATATTTTTCCGTATTTATTTATAATCTTTTAAATTATTATACTAACTTTTGGAAAATAAAATAAATATTTATGGTGTGGAATAATATTTTGACTCCTTAAGAAAGACTTGATCAACCCATGGAATTCAACATATATTTATTCCATCACCATACAAGTTGTATATCATATATATTTTTTACATTTTCTATGTAGGAAAGTAGATTTTTTAAGTTTAAAAAAAAATCCACTTATTGAAAACAATTTCAACACTATGAGTTCATAGATTGGCCCACGATGTTTAACATATATTATTTTCATGCCTGTTGATCTACTATCTAACATGAATTTTCAAAAAAAAAAAAAAGTTTAGGGAAGAATGGTATACCTCAAGGATGAAAAACTTCCAAAATTTGATGAAATAAAGCACAATTCACTTCCACACCACGCTTGCTTCAAGATTGAGGCAAAACCCCCAAGATTTGAAGAAGGAATCACTCGAGAAGGTGAAGATTTGTAGAAGTTTGCACTTGGGGGAGAAAATGGTGTCGAAACAAGTCTCCCTGTCATCTCACCGATTTTATAGGCAAATTTCACAAAGAGCTTCCCCCCCCCCGGGTGGGTGGAAGTCCAACGTTTAGACTTAGACCATCTCATCTCAAGATTTCACCGATATCTCGGCAAGATATTGACCAAAAAGTATCGTCTCACCATGCTCGAGATTACCGAAATCTTGCGTCAGATTTTGTACTACGCTTCCAGTTTTTCCCATGTTTTAAATCCAGCCAATTTATTAGAACCCACCAGATTCTTCCTGCTTCTAATGTGTTTCCTCATCTGGATGGTAGGTTTTATAAGATAGGTCATTACCATTTTACCCTGAAAATTGTACACATGTTCAGTGCATAAATGACCAGAAGTTTTTTTGCCCCAAAATCCGGAATGATTCTTGAGTCTATTATCATTTTGGGGATGTTTTAATTTGTTGTGATGATAAACAAGTAAAATAAATGATACCAGACACAGAAAATAAAAGCGAAAGTGTAGTTGAAATAGGAAACACTCTCCAGTACAGGAGTTGATGTAAATAATTATTAAAACTGTGTCTTGACTAGTTTGGATGGGTGTTCCACATGATTAAATCTTTATCTAAATAGGAATATCCAGTTCTATTCCAGTAAGATTCTATCCTACTGTTAACAACAAAAGCAAATAATAATTATGTAATTGAATAAAATTTCTCAACTCAACTTAATAATGTAGATCCTGTGTTCCTTCATTTTTACATATGACTTAGGCCCATATGACATATTACAAAGAACAGCCATTGGACATATATAACCCAACCCAAGGGTTATTTCTATTAAAATAAGCCAAATCTGTGATTTACCTGCATCAGTGTGTTGCCTAAATGTTGATCCTTCTGTTGGGGCTTCCACAGCTTAGTGCAAATTTCTTGCATACCCAGCTGAGTTTCATTTCGCTGGGACAACGAACCACTGGGAAGGCTTTTCACATCTTCAGTAACAATTGATGCAAAGTAATTTTACCGAAGAACAACTGCCTTACATGACTTGTATTTTCCACTGGACAGAATAGTTTTAATAGGAGTTACTTTGAGTAAGAATGTGAGTTTTTAAAGGGGTTTTAGTGTTTTTGAGCAATCCTTTCCTTTCCATCCATCTGATTTCTTTCCTAAATGCATTTGCTTTGTTTATCTCGGATTTGAGTGTTGGGCTTCTTGATTGCATTTGAGATTCATAATCTGGATTTTCAGATTGCATCACTGCTCTCTTATTTTCAACAACCTATTCTAAGGATGCCTAAAAATCTAAATTTTGACCACCTCAACTAACATCATCTCTCTCGGGGTCTTACCAATGCCACTGAACCAGCAAGTGAAGAACAGATGGGCCACTTCCACATTCATGTCAGGATTCCACTTCCATTAATGTCATGAGTACTTTGTAGATGTGTTGGTCAAGGATCCACACTTTTATTTGGTTATTACCCTACTTTTACTTGTCTTGCAGCCAGTACTTAACCCAGATTTTTTTTGTTCTTGAAATTGTTGCCTACTATTTTAGATCAGGCGTGATTTTTCTTCAAGTATGATGAATCTTTTCCAAGATGCTTCTGTGTTTGTAGGTTGAGGAACGCCTTATATCAGTGGAGGAATTGCTTGATGCAGATGAAGTTTTCTGCACAGGAACAGCTGTGGTTTTGTCACCTGTGGGAAGCATAACATACATTGGTAAAAGGTAAATTTCATGCTAGGCTCTGTGACCTTTCAATATACTCATTGGTGTCCCATCCATGCTATAAATTTAACGTTTAGAAAATCTCCTTTACGTGGTCAAGTCACAAGTGTAGGGAGCCCTTATGGAAGTTCAGTTGGCTCTGAAATTTTGTGGACATGTTGTCTTTATCCGCATTTCTTTTGTCAGGTTCAACCCAAGTGTGTTTTCTATCATGGAGATACAGAGCTTTAGAAATTAGCTGAAAGGAACAGTTCTTCATTAAACAGTAGATCCTAATTGAGTAGTGCATGTTAAGCTCTTTCTAGTTGAAGGAACAGTTGCATTAGGTGGGTTATTGAGTACTGAAAAGAGTCTTTCTTTTTTCCCCATAAAACTCAAAACTGAAACCAGATTGGTAATGGTTGATCTGGGTTTGGTTTCTCTGTTCAGTTTTAGCCTTTTGGAACAGTTCAACCCACATTGTTCCAGTCTAGCCAACATAGTCCTGCTGCATCAACTTGTAGTCTGACATTTTTGATAGGTCAAATGTTTCATATGGTGCTTGTGAATGACAATGAACCATTGGACTGATATCTGGTAAACATTATCTTTTACTTTTCAGGGTGTCTTATGGAGATGGAAAGGTCGGTTTTGTGTCACAGCAACTCTACACAACACTCACAAGTCTGCAAATGGGTCTTTCTGAGGACAAAATGGGTTGGACTGTTGAGTTGGAGTAGCATTTGATTTGTTAGCTCATTACACGGGTAAGACCCTCCCTCACCGTTGCCGTCATGTGTAAACAATATTCAGCATGCATTAGGATAATAATACTCCAAAGTCTTTTTTTCACCTGACCTAGTAGAATTTTGTTAAACTTTGAACTTTTCTCAGGGTCCCTTTTGTTGCAAGGGGAAGTAAAGGGAGGGAAGTGCAAGCGCAAGTAAACCATAGAGGGAAGTTTTGTAACATGATTGTATAAATTGCTTAAAATTTTAAGTTTATTTAGTAATTATAACTTGAGCAAATTGCATCGGCATCTTAAAATGGAGGCCCTAAAGCACTGACACCTCACGTTATGTTTGAAAAACACAGACACCCTAAAATTGGACTTTCTTTGGACACAGTTGTCTAATTTGTCACTGAAAACCATAAAATCATTATTTATTTTCTTTCAATTCCAAAAATATCTCTATCAAAATATGAAGGGAAAAAAAAAATGTAATATTAAGAAAAATAATAGGGATAATTACGGTTGCCCCCTTGTACTTTGATTTTATTATTACTTTATCCCATGTACTTTTTAAAATTACTATTCCAACCTTTAACTTTGTCAACAATTATTAATGCCCCCCTACCGTTAAGTTTCGTCAGTTTACTGATGATGTGGCATCTATATATTTTTTCAAAATCTCAAAAATAACCTTGCAATTATCTTTTTACTTATTTGCTCTTTTTTCAAGTTATAATACTACCCTTAATAGGAAAAAATTAACTTTAATTTCACTTTTCTTTTTTAAAAAAAAACCACCAAATAAAGGAAAGATGTGAGTTTTTTTCTCTCTAAAAATAAATCACCAAATAAAGGAAAGATGTGATTTTTTTTTTCTCTAAAAATAAATCACCAAATAAAGGAAAGATGTAATTAAATAGAAACTAAAATATTAAGAAATATCAAATTTAATTCAAAGCTGAAAATTGAAAATCACCTAATATATGTTGATCATTATGTATGTTACCAAATTTTCTATCAATTAGATCTTATATGCTAATTTGTTTGTAAAACTTCTATCATTGTGATTATGAAAAATTTAAGTAGAATGTGAAAATTTTAACAATCATAAGTATGTGGTCCCACCAAATTCAAAATTAATTCTAAAATATAAGATTTTAAGGATATAACTGACATGCAATATAGTTTCTACAAATGAGGGTAATGTCATATTTTTTACTTCTTAATTTTAAGGGCAAAATAGACATTTCATATTTGATGTTAACAGCCACTTAATACCTTTAGAAGTGAGGGGGGCAATAGTAATTTCACAAAAGAAAGGGGTTTGATTAGTGATAAAACCAAAGTATAATGGGGCAATAGTAATTATCCCAAAAAATAATACGGTGAAAAATAATAATATACTAGTATCTTTCTTATATCTTTTCTTTTTACCAACCTTGGGTATGATGAAAAGTTTACCATAAAATCACTGTTTATTTTATTTCAATTCCAAAAGTATTCCTATCAAAATGTGAAGTAAAAAATAAAATAAAATAAAATAGGGATAATTATTGTTGCCCCCTTGTATTATGATTTTATTACTACTTTATCCCCTCTACTTTTTAAAATTGCTAATCCAACCTTTAACTTTGTCTAAAATTACTAATGCCCCTTTCCGTTAAGCTCAGTTAGTTTACTGATGATGTGGCATCTATATATTTTTTCAAAAACTCAAAAATAACCCTACAATTATCTCTTTACTTATTTACTCTTTTACAAGTTATAATACTATCCTTAATTAACTATGGAGAAAAATTAACTTTAAATTAATTTTTCTTTCTAAAAAGAAACTACTGAATAAAGAAAAGACTTGACACTGCCAGGTGTGCGACGCGGGTCGAACATCGGTTTAGTCAGGGCAAAGCCTTGTAAACCGGGGTTTGGAACCCAAAAAAAAAAAAAAGAAAAGAAAAGAATTGATTTTTCTTCTCTAAAATGAAATCGCCGAATAAAGGAAATATGTGATTAAATAAGACTTAAAATAGAAACTAAAATATTAGGAAATTTCAAATGTAATTCAAAGTTGAAAATTGAAAATCTCCTAATATATGCTAACCATTGTACAAAGTGTGTGGTCCCACCAAAGTCAAAATTTATTGTAAAATATAAGATTTTAAGGATATAATTGACATTCAATATAATTTCTAAAAATGAGGGTAATGTCATATTTTTTAACTTCTTAATTTTAATGAAAGGCAAAATAGACATTACATATTTGATGTTAACAACCACTTAACACTGTTAGAAGTGAAGGGGGTAACTGGGGGTTTTGGAGGGGGGGGGTAAATTCATGTAAATGGTTTCCCATGTATGCTTTTGGTCCATTAACATTGGCCTATGGATCATATACCTTGATCATTCTCTTAAACGAATTTATTAGAATATATTATGAGAAAAACTATCTATGGTGAACTCATCATTCATGGAATGTTCCTTTCGCTGCTTCAACAGTTCTTAGTAAATCTATGTTTAGCTCATTGTATCAGAAGTAATGATCGAATACCACGTTGGTTAGAAGATTATGTTCCACTTGCACTTCTCTACAACACATTTAGGAAGATGATTCATCTTTGAGTATATATGGTCTATTATATCAATGCTTAGAGGTAGACACCCTCTACTAGCATGCTCTAGGATAGAGGACCCTAATAATGATTTCCAATAAATGTGTTTTAGTAAGTTTATCAATTCAAAGATTAAATCAAGACCTTAGCTTCTATATATTCCGGATCCTCTATCCTTGAGAGCTTCCCTTACGTCTCTCTATTACATATTTAAGAGGAAAGCATCGGTAAAATGGGCCAGAGGTGGGTCCTCTCTTTAACACATGATAAAAGAATATGAGGAAAGTTCATGGATAGAGGGGATCCCAAACTCTGGTGGGAAAGGATTAATATGGGAGATTATGCTAATCACATCATTAGTCAACAACTATCAAAAACTAAGATTTTTTTAATTATTTGAGTTGCTTGAGCAATGGAAGTGGGGGCGTAGGAGAGAATCAATCATGAATGAATTGAAAAACATGTGACATTTTGTGAGATTCTAAATGTGATTGCCACTCTAGGAAGGTAAAGACAGAGACAGAGAGACCACAAAACACCATAATATGCAATTAAGTCACTAATCCAACACATGAGGGCCTCTTCCTCTTGCCTTCTTCTCTTTTTCACTTTTTCACTTTTCCACTTTCTAGTCCTTAATGGCTGTGTATGATGCATTTATTTTAATAATCTTAATTAGCGTGTAATTAAATGGGCATGTCATCATATACATGTAAGAGAAGTCGTCACAACACACTTCCCTTGCAAGGTTTGTTTATGATATTATCGATGATGATCAAAGTGTATCAATTCCATAATGGTAGGCTAAGGTTTAAAAATATTAGTATTGAATATCGTATCAGTCAAGTGATTTGAAAAATGTATCGTTTTCGTATCAAACATTGTATCATCTAATACTAGTTAGGATATTTTAGTACAATTCAATAGAGAGACGTTTCGATATGTATTATATCGGTTGGATACGTATCGACTAGTATCATAATGTATTTTACGATACTTTAAACCTTGGCTCTGGAGTATTGGTGTTGTATTGCTTGTGTTAGGTGATATTATCATCACTTATACTGATCCACATATGACAAATATTTGAAAGAAAATATCGAATAACAATGAAAACTGACATTAGTCACCAATGGAGAGAGAGAGAGATTTTCTCAAGAGATTTGTAGTCAACTAGAAAGATAAAAAGGCTTAGTGATTGAAAACCTACCCTCTCTAGAAAGAGTATAAATCCATCAATTCTCCAAATCAAAGTTTGGCACTTTAGCATTAAATGCAATTATGCAACTAAGAATGCAAAGAAGAAAGATTCAAACAGCAAGCTAGGTAAAGCACTACATTAATAGGTAGGTAAAAGTCCATTAAGAAAGGTTTGCTAGGGTCGCTAACTGCTAAGGTTTGGAAGATCTAGATGAATTAGGTCAACCCATGGGCTTGAAAAAGTCATCAAAAACTAGAAAATACATAGAATCTAACTCAAACTGAATCACAGTTTACTCAAATCTGGGGGAAGTTGAGAATGAAAGTTGGGCTTGGTTCGAGTTCGAACTTGAATCATGTGAGTTTCGGTTCTTTGGGTTGGAGAATAAGTCTCTTTCGGGTCTGGAATCTCTATCCACATGGAGAGAAGAAAAAAAATATAAATTCACGTGATTAGATGCTTAACACGTGTCCAATCTAAAAACAAATCTTCGTTTTTGAAAAATAAGAATGAAGATTTTTCAAAAAAAGAAGATTTGAAATATTATAACACTTCCAGAATTTTCTTAAAAAAGAGAATCTAAAATTTTCCATCCTATTTTATACATGACAAAGTCATTTCCATGGTTTCAAGTGTGTTTTTAGACAATTCAAAACCATCTAAAACCATATGAAGATCTCAAATATAAGTGGGGAATCTTTTCCCATAATTGATGACACTTTGGCGATACTAGCTTGTTAAAACAAACACCATGAAATAGCGAATCAAAAAGAAACAAAGCAAAAACACACAGAGATTTGATGTGATTTATACACCAATGAGGTGTGCAACTTTCTTGGACAAAGAGAAAGAGTTTTTCACTATGTAGAAGAAGAACAGAAGGAGATCTCATAACCTATCGCCAAGAATGGCCATACAAAAACTCTCACTCAAAACCCTAATCTGAAATCCCAAATCTTTTAATAATAGGGTAACGAAAATAAAATACATATATATAGATTCCAATCAGATAAACAAGTATATAAATCCCAAATTAGGTAAACAACAGACCCATTGGGTTAGGTCAAGCCCTTTGCTTCCATCACAGATCTCCAAAAACAGATCATTTGAGTTGCACATCAAATATATCGGTGCTAGTCGATATTCAAAATCAGTTACAAGAATTTGAATCACAAGAAAACATAGCCTACCCTACACAACCTAAAAACTTTCTTTTTCTTTGACTATCGTTTATTCACAAGCATATAAGTTGTGTCCCTAAAGCATGAATCTCGACTTGGGGGACATGTGGTTCACCCTAAGGGTTGTGGTTTCAACTTTCTGTATAGATTAATAATACCATGCACATGGCTTCACATTGGGCCAATAACTAAATTAAATCACATGACCTTTCTAAAGTTGACTTTTACAATATTTATTATTATTATTTTTTCATCTGAGATTTATCTGAACCAATTTAACTGCATCTCTATTACATTTTCGATGTAACTTTTATTTATATATAACTTAAATATAAGTAAAGTTTGCCTCTACTTCCAGTAAGTTTCAGTTTTTAACCTCATCCTATGAAGCATTAGTTTTGTATTAACTAAACTGACCCCTTGAGATTAGTATTTATATTTTTTGCATGCGATGCATGATGTTATAATTGAGGTGCACGCAATACCTTCCTTCAGTATTAGGAGATCAACCTAAGCTCCCTCGAAGATGTAATCGATGTATACGCAAACTGGCCCAAACTGACCCAAATGAACCTCAAAATACCCAAAAAAAAAAAAAAAAAATAATAATAATAATAATGCCTAAAGCATAAAAAGTTAAAATAGTATTAGAGCAAATACTTTTTTATATGATGTTAGAGTAAATGCATGATATTTGAAGTAAAACAAGTAAAATGAAGCTAGAATGATGTAACAACTCTAATAAATTACGAGATCAACCGAAGCTCAAACCAGCCTTTCATGATGGCTTGGCATGGTTTATGGTTTTCAAGTCAGAAAAAGCTAGAACCAGCTTTCATAGAATTTGGATCCTCCCTATCCATATTTTTCGTTCGTTCGGTCCGTTCGACAATAAGGATGCGCACTGGGTTGACAATAAGGACAGCAATTGTTGGATGCTGTCAAAACAAATACCACGAAATAACAATTCGGAAAAAAAGAAAAAAAAAAAACACGAAAACACAGAGATTTAACGTGGTTCACACACACACACTGATGTAGTATGCTACGTTTACGAGCAAAGAAAATGAGTTTTTCCACCATGTAGAATAACAGAGGAAATCTAACAACTAATCGCCGAGAAAAGCGTTACTAGAACTCTTACCCAAAATCCTAATCGAAAATCTTAAATATCTCAATAATGTGGTAGGCGTATATATATATATATATATTCCAATCAGGTAAGCGGGTCGACCCGTCAGATCGGGTAATACCGTATCATGGGGTTTAGCCTCCGCACCCCCTCTACAAATCCTTGCAAACGTGTCATTTGGTTTGCCCACCAAAATATGTCAGTACAAGTCCATCTTCCAAATCAAGTACAATAATTCGGATCAAAACATAACAGATGCAAAGGTTGAAATAAAATTAGTCCATTTAGAAACAAAAACACAACTTTTGAAAACGAGCTATTGTTGTTTCAGCCAGTTTAAACGGATTGATTCCATTTCAGGCTTTGATCCCAAAATGTCTACCATATTGTTTGTAAGATAAAAACCGCTAGTTCTGTGGGTGAATAGACCCCAATACTGCGTAACATGCAAGATCCATATGAAAATAATGTGATATCATTGACATACAATCCCTTATTGTGTTATAAAGGGAATCCTTGCTTCAATGGTGCGTCTAATGTGGTGGCACATGGATGCCCATTGTTGGATCGATGCTACGTGGATTTTATTAAATTTCAATTGCTCAAAAAAATAGTTCTTCATTTTAAAGAAAAACCGATTTTGTATCACTTAAGTTGGTTAAATGTGCATATAATGTTTTGAGCGGCTATGATTTAATAAAATTTACGTGGCACAAATCCAACAATGAACACCAGAGGCACCATTACGTCAGATGCACCACTGAAGCACAATCCCCATTCCGGCTATTTTTCCACTTGTGTGAGTGTACTTCTAGATTATTGAGTGACTGTTTCTATTTAAAGACATAAAGTCTAAGGAGGTCAATGGTTCAATCTTCTGTAAACCCGTCCACTTTGGCTTCAGTGGAGCGGTTGTACCTGTAGCCAACGGTTCCCTTCACACATTTTCCTTCCCCTATCGTAAGGGTGTCAATCGGTACGGTTTCGGTAATTCGGTATGGTTTTGGTACGGTACCAACTTTGAATACCGAAAACCAGAACCGTACCGTACCGAATTTAAACGGTACGGTTCGGTATTTACAAAAATGGTTCGGTACGATTTCGATATTAAATCGGTACGGGAAAACGGTTTAAACATAGTATCTAGTGCGATACAATTTTGATACGAATGAACTTATGCCACTTTTGTTATTAGTTCATTAAGATCCTAATGAAATTGTGATCAACCAATCAATATAATTTGAAATTAACATAGATACATAAAGAGACATAACAAGTAAATCTAAGAAGAGCAGTGAATGATGAAAGGAAAAACTGAAATAGGGAATTAGTGATAGGGTAAAGGTAAAGTATTTTAATTATAAAATTACAACTTATATCCCATAATTTGGTACGGTACCAATTCGGTACGGTTTCGATATGTACCGACGGTATGAGTACCTAAAACCGGAACCGTACCGAAGAAATTCGGTTTCGGTACGGTACGGTGTGCGGTTTTAGACAGCGCAGTTTCGAAACGGTTAAACGGTTTCGATACCCAATTGATACCCTTACCCTATCGTACCTCCCTTGGATGTGTGGGCCTAGTTACTATCACTAGCAACAAAAAAGCAAAAAAAAAAAAAAAAATTCCCCCGCCTGTGAGTGTGGATATCATTATGATGAAAATTTTATCCAAGAGAAAAAAGAAAAAACAAAGTACATGAAAACAACATAAGCCAACTTGCCTAAAAAAGTAGAGTGACTTTGATTAAAAAGTAGGAAAGTAAAAAGGTAAGTGAGTACCGTACGGAATATAAAAGTGATGACGATAGGGTTTGGAGTGGATTTGGAATAAAAAGATCTTCTTCACACACTCACCAAAACTAACCATATGCGACCACCACACCCCCCACGCTTCTCCTACCTCATCCAATCCAATCTTACGGCGTGAAGGTGGTGGAACTCCACCACCACCAACGGCGGTCGACCACCAACTTCATAGTCAAAAACTGGCCGTCATTTTAATCATCTCTCCCAACACTGCCCCAAAGTGGAAGTCCATGGGCAACTTTGGAGCCACGTGGTTTAATATAACTCTACATATTGTTTTTGAATCTGAGGTTCATCTGTGTCAGCTGACGAGCAGCACCTAGATTACATCCCCAGAAAAATTTTATATAATTAATATAGGCAGGGCTTCACCCCTGGTCCCAAGGGGATTTGAACTCTAACCTCCTATGTAGAAGCGTTGGTCTTTTACCAACTGAGCCACCCTTCGGAGTTATAACTATATATTTTTGAATTGATGAAGTTCGCATGAGTTAGCTTTTACTCATCGTAAATGTATTTCAGTGGTTTCGAGAGAATTCAAACTCTAACTTCCTATTTATAAGCGTTGTTTTCTTTTTAATTTTATGAGGGTTACACCTGGCCAATATACCCTTTTACCTATGTGTGGGGAATTTTTGGTTTTTGCCCTATGGCTAACTCAAAAGGGCTCTTGTTAAACTTGATGTGGATGCCTCGCAACTCTTTTTACAAGTTGTATCGGGCAACAATTGAGCTACATGTAAGCAACTTGGACCCATTCGGTTAATTGATGTATTTTTAATCTCACATAGTGATCATTTTAGCGAAAAAATGGCTCTTGTTCGACACAAAGGAAAATTATTGCAGCCGTTGGTAGCTTTGTTTAGAGTAAGTTTAAGTGCGGTGGCACAGTAGTTTGATTGCTGGATAAGGAGTACTATCGCACGTGGTTGGAATAAGTAAAGTATCAAAACCTAGTGCAAACCATTAAGATTGATTAAAACTAACATAATCCATTGTTTCAAAAGCAATACCTAGTGGATCAAGATGATATAATTTTAATTACTCAATGTCAATAATACATTAATTAATAATCATTGACCCAAATGATGACTGATTAAAATTTATACAAAGAAATTCAAAATTTGTTACTATGGTTCATTAGGTCATTAAGCAAAAGTCCATCAAGAACTTGATTCAAATTGAAGTGTCTTTCTACACATCTTTATTTTTTAAGTCTTTGATGAGGGTTATTGGTTTCGTGTTTGAACAAAAGTAGAAAAAATATAAAGAAATTAGAAACCTGTGCTTGTTTCTATAGATTTTTTTTATTTTTGTTATCAACATGTTTTTATAACTTATCACAAACGCAACTATGTAGTCAAATGAGGATAGAAAACTTTGAAACACTTTCATTAATCGTATTTATTATTGTTTGTTGAGATATATTATCGTTTTTCTTCCTCCATACCAATCACCTCCATAGTCTGATGACACTATTCATGAAAAATTAATTTTGAGTTGTCTCTTTCCAAATCCCATCAACATTCTTATCAACTTAACCAACCCACGACTTATGGGATCAATGCTAAGAAATCCTACACCCACTTTTAAATAGATACTACTCTTATGAGCTGTTTTTCTTTTCTTTCTAACGAAATTTCAATCGAAATGTACGATCCGACAATTGTAAGTCTTACTGAACAATTTAGCGCATTTATGACGCTGAAGTGAAACAATTTTGAGATCACTCATAAAAATCCAGCCATTAAATATGAATTGTTCATCGTAAACGGTCCAGACTTAATTCAATAAATTTAATGATAGTGTTGATACGGAATCTCGCTCGTCCTTCCTTGTCACAAACCTGCAAGATACGAGCTTGACCTTGGGGGGTCGAGGTACGTCTCCGACGAACAAGTCAGTACCAATAATATGATCTCAACTACTCAATAGAGAATTCAAGTAATTGATCACAAGAAGTATGAATACCTGCCTCATAGTGTTTACCTGAGGTGTTTATATAGAGTATGGTAATAGAGTTATATTCGGAATATAACTTTAATGAGAGTTCCCTTAGGAGAGTAACTCTTTGGGTGAGTTCTTTTACCTAACAGGGACTCCCCCAGGGTCGTTAGTTGGTAGGACTCTAACCTTATAAGATCTTATCCTGTTAGGGTAATGCCGTTGGTCGGTCCTACCATAGGCCGAAAGGTCGAACTTCATTAAGTATTGGACCTGGTCGGACCGTTCAACTGCCGGTTTAGACCAGGGGATATAGAATGACCATTTTAGTCATTAACATAAGCCCCCCAGACCATTGTGTTCGAGAACTGTGTGATCGGATCAAAGGAGTATGTTATTCTAATTCGTGAGGTATATGGTCGAACCGACCTACATACTTTACATCGAAATTTGTAACGTCTCACTCATGACTAGCCGTCATTTGAGCGCATTTATCGATGCACGTTCTTCGAAGTTCGTGTGTGATCGACACGTGTCACAACTGTCGTTTTATCTTAAATACTTGTCATGATGACCAATAGACTCTTCATCTCCCACTGTCTACCCACTTCTTGTCGTAGCCGTTGGATGTAGATGATTTGAAATCATGGGGGGGCTCTTCGTCTTCCACCGTCCATCTGTGTATTGTCCTAGTCGTTAGATCTGGACCTTGGTGGTGATGCTTTTCGTCCGTTGATGGTATTTTCATATTGCCCCTTAGATTAGCATCTGGACTTTTAGAAATATAACCTTCCCATTTTCTTTCTTCTTCTCCCTTTTGCTCTGCATTTCCTTTTGTCTCTGCGTTTCCTTTTGCAACTGTGAGATTTTTCTTCATTGGATACTTCTTCTTTGCCTTGCTTCAAGCTTCGGTTTTTTGTTGGAGGAGGTCTATCACTAGTTTCCTTTTTCTTCCTCGTCATCCTACTATCAACAAGTAAGTTCTTTTGTCCTCTGCTTTTTATTTTTTCTTGTTTTGAAGCAGTAAGTTCAGAGTTTGACATAAGCGTTTCTTCTTGTTGTTTTTATCTTCCTTCCTTTTTCCTTTGTCTCTGGGTACGTTTCTTGTAGCATTTGTCCTCTATTTTTTCTTTTAGGAGGACATGGTAATCCTAAAGAGAGGATCTGCCTTAGAAAATCGTAGGAGAGACTTAGGAAAAGAACCTTCTGGTTCTTCACTGTTTGAACCAGAAACCGAACAGCTCCCTGATCCCGGGCTTCCCATAAGTGGCCAGTCCGAAGATAGTTTGACGATCAATGTGGTCGAGAACCCTCCAGTAATGATGGCGAAGAGGCTGAAATGGATTCTCGACCTAGGACCGACCATCTTAGTGCCCGAGCTCGCTTCAAAGCTGAGCGTAAGAGGTGGAAAGCTAGCTTGACTCTTGAAGAATATAGGCTCGAGCAGGCTAAGGATTTGAATCCCGACCATATAGATTATGATCCTTATTCCTCGGGCCCGGATTTCCTTCCCTCCCAAATGACCGACGAGAGGTTAGATTATCTTAAGCAGAAATATGATGTTCCTTTCGATCATGTCCTTCGTGTACCCACTCCCGAAGAGAGGGCGAACTCTCCTCGTCCCGAGGAGTTTGCCTTGTATGAGGATGCCCTTAAGAGTGGCTTTCGTCTTCCCGTGCATCCTCTTTTTCGGGAGATCATGCTACATTTCCATATGTGCCCGGGGATGTTCGTGCCGAACAGTTGGAAAAATGTTATTTGTTTTTGGGGCTATTGTCAGAAAGTGGGTGTCCGACCATCCCTTGCCTTATTC
Source organism: Hakea prostrata (assembly GCF_041222555.1). NCBI lineage: Eukaryota > Viridiplantae > Streptophyta > Magnoliopsida > Proteales > Proteaceae > Hakea > Hakea prostrata. The sequence continues at coordinate 68,188,061 of NC_142602.1, forward strand.
CTTCACTTCTTCATGGCGAAGAAGCAGGAACAAGATGGTTGGTTTTACTTGTCAAAGCGTACCTTTTCTCAATGTGGCTGGGATGGCAACTCGTCGGGACGAGGGACTCTTCCATCCAACACGAAAGGGTGGCGTCCCAAGTATTTTTTTGTTCGGCCACCGTCCAAACCCTCCTTCCCAATATTCTGGGTTCGTAGACCGACTACAGGTTCCAATAACACCCCTAACCTTTCCGAAGCCGAGCAACGTGCCAGGGAGAAGATTCTTCGGCTTCCAACCGAGGATAAGAACATGTTTGCCGTTCACGGCTATTGTCCGGAATACCCCAATATACTACGTTTTTGGGGTTTCCTTCCTGGTGAGCACTCTTTGTTTGTACCTCCATCTTTTCAGCTATCTCTTTGAGTTCGGTATTAATTGTTCTATCCTTTTTCAGTGATGCTTAGTCGGAAAAACGTTTCCCGGGCAGCTGATGAGGATATGGAAGAGGCTGAAGCCCGGATTCCTACCAAACCTGAACGTCTTCGTTCTGATAGAAAAAAGCAAGTTCTGCCAGGCCCGAAGAGATCAGCTGAGGTGTCTGACGTTACACTTAGGACCAACAAGAAAAAGGCTACATTGTCTTTCGTAGCAGGTTCGGAAGTTGAGGTGGGTGCCTCCGATTCTGCTCCTCCTGAGGATATTCCGAGCACTCAATCTGCTGATGCTCCGTCCAGCGGTCCACTTAAAGCTGGATCTTATGTTTTGAGTAACATTACTGATGGTACTGAAGTTGCCAAGGCATGGTTGCCTACAGTTCTACTTCCTACCGACCAGCAGTTTCTTCAAAAAATTGGACCTACCCGAACTGAGGATATAATGACCAGGTATGTGGTTTCTGTACACGGTTGTTTTTCCCGTACAGTCCTCCTTTCTCATTATTTGTATTTTCCATTGGTAGGTTGGTTTGTGCCTTAACCCAGGCATGGGGAGGTAATTTGGAGGTTGCTCGGAAAGATAAGTCAACCATTTATCAGCTTAACGACCAGGTCAAGGATATAAGTGGTCGGCTGGAGAGCGCAATTGGCGAGAATGCTGCCTTGAAGGATGAGAAGGCGATCATCAATGCTCGGGCTTTATCTGCTGAAGAACGTATTTTGACCCTTGAGCGTGAGGTTGCCAATTTAAAAATTTCCTTGGAGGATAAAGATGTTGCCCTTAGTAAGATCGAGCAAGAGAAGGATCAGTTCATAAGAGATTTGACCGATCAACTTGCTCGAGCGTGCCCGACCACTTTCGAGAATCTTTCCGAGGAGTTACGTCGGGAAGTTATTCACAAATGGGTATGCACTAAAGGTTGCATAGGATTTGTCTCCAAGGTTGCAGCCCCAGGCTTCAATTATGGTCGGAGAGATGCCTTTACTAGGGTTATTGAAAATTACCCAGAGATCGATCTTGGACTGTTGGAGAAATATGTTGATTCGGGCATCTTTGATGAACTGAAGCTTCCTTGACCATCTTGGGCGGCTGGTAAGGAGGCTTTCCGTTTGCCGAAGAGGGTCAGTGTATAGGATTTTTTAGACTCCGACTGGGAACCGGCCCCTGAGGAGGAGGATGAAGCCTGCCCCTCAACGACCACCGATGCAGCTGATACTTTGGCGACCACTAGTCCAAACAATTCAACTGATTTGATGTCTTCTGACAATGTTGTTGCCGACTAGCTTTCTTTTTAAACCATGATGATTTTGTAATGGATAATTTATCATAGGTTATTTTTCCTATGTAAATTTTTGCTTGTCAATGGTTTTTTCAGCAATGGTATCAGAATTTTTTCTTTTTGTACAAGTATGCTTGTTCGGTATATATCATTTCTGGCATATTCCCCCTTTCTGTACAAGTTTACTTGGTCGTGAGAGTACCATTGTTCGGTATATATGCTCGTTCTTGTCATGTACTTGTATCATTCCAAGCCATGCTGTTCGGTATAGTAGGGTTTGTTCGGCCATGAACTAAATAGGTGTTCGTCAACAGCTGTTCGTCCATAACCCCTACCTCCCGGGCATGATAACTTGGTATGTCTTTTGAAGTATTCGTGCCTAATGAATGTTAGGTCTTTATTGCCTATTGAGTGTAGGTCTTTTTCTGCCTAAGTGATATCCTGCCTAAGTGATATCTTAGGTCTTCTGTGCCTTAAGATTCGTAGGGCCTTCCTCGGAATCTCAGGTCTTTTTTGCCTAGGTCTTTTTCTGCCTGAGATTTTCAGGTCTTGTCTGCTGAGATTTTCGGGTCTTTTCTGCCTGAGATTTTCAAGTCTTGTCTGCCTGAGATTTTCGGGTCTTTTCTGGCTGAGATTTTCAGGTCTTTTTCTTGAGCGTCATGTTGGAGTTGAGTAATAATTTGTACGCATGTCTTTATTTATATGTAAAAACTAATATGACTTCTTGGGATTATGAATCTCCCATTTTGTCTACATACTGAAATAAATGGCAAAAATAAAACGCTCAAAATTTGTCGTGTTTACGACTTTCTCAGATACTATTCTTATTGATAGTATTTCCTGAGATTGTTCGAATTCCATGATCGAGGGATCCTGTCGCTCGTCTCCGGATCTTGTAAATGATATGCTCTGGGAGCGACTTGTCGTATGACTATGTATGGTCCTTCCCAATTGGGGGATAACTTTCCTTGATTGGTCGGATCTGAAGTAGCTGTTCGGCGAAGTACCAGTTCGCCTGGCAAGTATTGTTCATTTCGAACCTTGGCATTATAATATGTCGCTATTCTTCTTTGATATTCTTCAAGACGGACTGGGCTTTGTCCTTACTTCATCAATCAGATCCAATTGGTTCGCATTCCTTCGATGTTTGCCTCTTCTTCGAATTCTATTTCTCGAAGTGATCCAATTTGGATTTCTACCGGGACTCTAGCTTCTGCTCCATAAGCTAGTCAGAATGGAGATTCTCCTGTGGTCGTCCTTGGAGTTGTTTGGTACGACCACAGGACACTAGGTAGTTCATCTACCCATCTCCTTTAGCTGGTCGAGCCTTTTCTTGAGCCCGTCGAGCATGGTTCTATTAGTAACCTCGACCGGCCGTTACTTTGGGGATAAGCTACCGAAGAAAATCGTGCTCGATCCCTTGTTCTTTGCGGAATGTTGAGAATGCTGCATTCTCGAATTGCTTTCCATGGTCGGTTACTAATATTTTTGGAACTCCATATCGTACGATATGTTATGCTTGACAAAACGTTTCATCCGTTGATCGATAGTTGCAGGGGTTCAGCTTCTACCCACTTTGTAAAGTAGTCTAGCCACTACCAAGTATTCTCTTCCTCCCGATGCTTTAGGTAGTTTCCCTACGAGTCTATTCCCCACCTTGCAAAGGGTATTGGGGATAGAGTTGATGTTAAAGGACTGGGGATATGGGAGATCTTTGCATGTGTCTCGGCACTTGTCACACTTCTTGACGAAGTCTTTGGCATCTTCTTCTAAGGTCGGCCAATAGAATCCTTGGCGTATAATTGTATTAGAGAGTGTTCGGGATCCTACGTGAGATCCGCAGGTTCCTTCATGAACTTCTCTTAACACATTTGTAGCTTCTACTGGTCCCAAACATCTTAGAAGTGGTCGAGTGAATGATCTTTTGTATAACAGTCCGTCCCTAATGGTGAACCTGGCTGCTCTCTGTCTTATTGCCCGAGCAATTTTTTGGTCTTCTGGGAGTTGGTCGTTGTCAAGATAATGTATGATCGGCTTCATCCACCCCAGGTCGGTTGAAATTTGCATGTGGTCGACCTTGTTTATGCTAGGGCTATCCAGTTCTTCAAGGTAGATCACTGGTGCTTGGACATTCATTCCTTCCGTAGCCAATCGAGATAATGAATCAGCCTGGTTGTTTTCAACCCTTGGTACTTGAGTTATTTTTAGCTCTTTAAAGTACTGTTTGTAGTTGTTGACCAGGTTCAAGTATTTCTCCATCCTTTTTTCTTTGGCTCCATAAACTCCCTTTACCTGATTTACAATCAGCTGTGAATCGCTTTTGATTTCTAGATGTTGAATGCTTAGAGCTTTTGCCATCCTGAGTCCTGCTAACATAGCTTCATATTCAGCCTCATTGTTGGATGCTTTGAACTTGAAGCGAAGGGCATATTTTATTTCAAATCCCCCAGGACTCTTCATTAATAGGCCTGCTCCACTTCCTTGCGAGTTGCTCGATCCGTCCACGAACAGAGTCCATCTTTTGATAGATTCTACCCGTTGCTCGTCTTCTTCCTGACTTGTTTCTTGTTTTTCAACAATGAAGTCTGCCAGGGATTGAGCTTTGATGCTTGGTCGGGGTTTGAATTCTATTTGATGTTCGCTCAATTCCACTGCCCATGTCACCATCCTTCCTGCCAGGTCTGGTTGGTGAAGGATTTTTTTTAGTGGTAAATTCGTCAGCACTGTTATGGGATGAGATTGGAAATACGGACGGAGTTTTCTGGCCGCTATAACCAATGCCAGGGCATGTTTGTCCACTTCTGGGTAGCGAGTTTCGGCATCATTCAGGACATGACTGACATAGTAGACAGGTTGTTGTATGTTACCCTCTTCTTGTACGAGGACTGCACTAACCGCTACCGATTGAAGCGCTAAATATAGTTGTAGCTCCTTCTTTTCGGTCGGTATAACAAGCAAGGGTGGTCGGGATAGTTTGTCTTTTAGGTCTTCAAATGCTCCCCGGCATTCATCATTCCAGATGTTTCCTTCCGACCGCTACCTGCTTTAAAGTTTTGAAAAATGGCAGACATTTCTCCCCTGATCTAGAAATAAATCTATTCAGTGCCGCCACCCGACCAGTTAGGCATTGGATTTCTCTAATGGTTTTGGGTGCTTTCATATCCAAAATTGCCCTGATTTTCTCAGGATTGGCTTCGATTCCTCTTTGGGATACCATGAACCCGAGGAATTTACCGGAAGATACCCCGAAAGCACACTTTTCAGGATTGAGCTTCATCTTGTATTTTCGGAGTACTTTGAATACTTCTGCCAGGTCAGTTAGATGATTTTCTTTTGAGATGCTTTTCACCAGCATGTCGTCCACATACACTTCCATATTCCGACCAATTTGATGTTTGAAAATTTTATTTACCGCTCTTTGGTATGTCGCTCCCGCATTTTTTAGACCGAAAGGCATTACTTTATAGTAATAGCTGTCCCTATCAGTCATGAATGCCGTATGCTTTTCGTCATCAGGATGCATAAGGATCTGATTGTATCCTGAATATGCATCCATGAAACTGAGCATTTCGTGTCCTGCCGTTGCATCTATAAGAAGGTCGATTCTTGGTAGTGGATAGTGGTCCTTTGGGCAGGCTTTGTTGAGATCTGTATAATCAGTACACATCCGCCATTTCCCGTTTGCTTTTTTGACGATTACCACATTAGCTAGCCATTGCAGGTGGTCTGTGCGTTTTATAAAGCCAGATTGTTTTAGCTTTTGCACTTCGGTTCGAATGGCTTCATGTTTTTCAATGGCGAAGTTTCTTCTTTTCTGAACAACCGGAATTGCCTGTGGATCAATACAGAGTTTATGCTCAGCCACCTCCCTGTCGATCCCTGGCATGTCTTCAGCCGACCAAGCGAAAACATCAGAATTCTTTTTTAGAAACTCAGTGAGCTCTGATTTGAATTCTGCTTCTTGCTCGGAACCGATCATGGTACCTTGCTCCTTCTGGTCGGGATTGAAGTGGATTCTTTCTAGTTTTTCCATTGGTTCAGCTATTTGCAAGGTTTCTTCATCGCGGTCGTCCCTAACTTCAATGGTCATGGTCGACTTCGTTCTTTTCTTTTTCCGCATGTAGTCGTTGTAACTTTGCCGGCTACTTTTCTGGTCGGCTACACATTCTCCAATTCCCTCAGTGGTCGGGAATTTCATCTTCATGTGTAGCGAGGAGACCATTGCTTCAAGTGCATAGAGGGTTGGTCGTCCTATGATTGCATTGTATGCTGATAAATCTCGTACGACCATAAAATTAGTCTGTATGATTCTATCTCGTGGGTGCTCTCCAATCCGTAGCTCTAATCGGATCGTTCCTTCTGCTCGGGTTGATGATCCCGTGAAACCATAAAGCTGGGTTTCGCATGGGACGAGCATGTTTTCTTTTAGCTTCATCTTTTTGAACGCATCTAAAGATAATATGTCTGCTGACAATCCAGTATCTACCAGCACTCTATGAATTTCAGTTCCTTCCAGGAGAATTTTAACTACCAAGGCATCATCATGAGGGATTGTGATATCCCGTAGATCCTCGGAAGAGAAAATTATTGGCTCAGTAGATATATTTTTATGGGTTTCAGTATTCCCAATATATCGTACTTTTCTTTTTGCTTGTCGATTTGATTCTTCTGTCGGACCACCAAATACAGTATAGACTGGAGATCTTTTTCTTTGTTTTTCATCCGCCTCAGGTCGGCGTTTGGCCGGACTTCTTCTTTCTTCTCTGTGGCTCGACCTTTCTCTCTTCGGGATAGGGTTGTCCTGTGGTCGGCCATCTTCTTTAGATTGGATATACTTCTTTAAGTGTCCTCGGGAGATTAAGTTTTCTATCTCCGTCTTTAGATTTTTGCAATCGTCCGTCAATGGCCGTGATCTTTGTGATATTAACAATACTTTCGTTTATCACGTTTTCCTGGCGGTGCTCGAATTTTATCCGGCCACTTCATATGTCCTTGATTTTTGATTTGCATCAAGATTTCGGATATTCTTGTATTCAGTGGTGGAAGATTACTAATCTCTGCTTTTTTGGAGATTCTCGCTCGACCTTTCTTGGTCGAGCTTATCCCTAACATCCTGGTCGGTTGAGCCCTTACTCGATCGCTTCTTCTTTCGCCCTTGGTTCTCTTTTTTCAAGATTCTATGGTTTCCAAATCTCTCGCTTGTTTGTGACATCTTTCATTCAGTTCCGCATATGTTTTTGGCATATCTTGGAGCAGTCGCTCTAGCAATCCTTCATGAGTAATTCCTTGGTATAACGCATGAAAGGCAATTTTCTCGTCCATGCTTTCAATTTGCATGGTAAGATTATTGAATCTCTGAAGGAAACTTCGGATAGATTCCATTCTACCTTGTTTTATAGAAAACAAAGTATCTTCTCTTTTCTTCAATCCGACTCCTCCTTGGAAGCGCAGCACAAACTCTCGTCCTAGTTGATCGAAACTCATAATAGAACCACTTGGCAGTGCCAAGAACCAGTCCAATGCGGAACCGGTTAAAGAGGCTGCAAAACTTTGGCACATGGCTGCCTCATTATGCTTATAAATTGACATGGTTGATCTGTAGCGAGTGATGTGATGTTTTGGACATTGTGATCCATCAAACAGTATGAAAGTTGGGCATTTGAAACTCTTTCGTATTTCCGCCTCAGAGATAGCTTGGATGAAAGGATCCTCTTTTACAAAAGCATATAGCTCTTCTTTCTTTGGATCGTTTAACTTGTTTACCTTCTCGTCTAACTCTTTGATTTGTTTGCTCAAACGATCTTCCCGCTTGCTCGGTCCGGACTCAACTCTCTTGTTTTTTGGTTCTTTGAGAGGATCGTTGCTACTTCCTCGATCATGATCTTCATTGAACAGAGGATTTTTATTTGGAATTTCTTTCTCAGATGCCTTGGATTTTTCGCCTACCTTCTCTTTTGACTTTTGTCCGTCTTCTAGAGATGGTCAGGCGTTCGATCAGGAAGGACCAAGTGGTTATTCTTGCTTCCCTCAAATATTTTTTGAGTATTTTTAGGATCTGCATTAGGGGCAATTATATGACCCACGGCCATCCTGAGTAGTTCATTCATGGAGGATAATTCCTCCCGAAGCTTTGTTTGTTCCTTCTGGAGTGTCTCAACTTGATTTGCTAATGCTCCATGATTCGGGTGTTCGGGGTTTTTCTCCCCTTGATCGGTATTTTTCTCCACCTGGTCGGAATTAATTTCCACCTGGTTGGGAATTACCGATTTTTCAGGTTGAGGAATTCCCTTCGAAGCATCATCCTCCACCTCCTTCTGATTTACAGCCTTCACTTTCGATCGCACCATGACTTTTTGATGCAATTCCCACAGACGGAGCCAATTGTTAATACGGAATCTCGCTCGTCCTTCCCTGTCACGAACCTGCAAGATACGAGCTCGACCTTGGGGGGTCGAGGTACGTCTCTGACGAACAAGTCAGTACCAATAATATGATCTCAACTACTCAATAGAGAATTCAAGTAATTGATCACAAGAAGTATGAATACTTGCCTCATAGTGTTTACCTGAGGTGTTTATATCGAGTATGGTAATAGAGTTATATTTGGAATATAACTTTAATGAGAGTTCCCTTAGGAGAGTAACTCTTTGGGTGAGTTCTTTTACCTAACAGGGACTCCCCCAGGGTCGTTAGTCGGTAGGACTCTAACCTTATAAGATCTTATCCTGTTAGGGTAATGCCATTGGTCGGTCCTACCATAGGCCGAAAGGTCGAACTTTATTAAGTATTGGACCTGGTCGGACCGTTCAACTGCCGGTTTAGACCAGGGGATATAGAATGACCATTTTAGTCATTAACAGGTAGGATTGATTTATATGGTTTTGTCATAAATAAAATTTAGTTAAAAATTGCCAAAGGTGGTAATGTTAAAGTGGTTAAATACCCAACTTCCCTAGGGGAGGTATTGGGTTCGCACCCACTCGGCATTAATTTAAAGCTCCCCCCTGAGGAAGTAAATCGTGGTGCGCGTAAGTTGGCCCAGATGAACCTTAGTTCCAAAAAAAAAAAATTTAGTTAAAAATTCTATATTTCTTTAATATTTATTTTCTATTTATCCTTACATTCTTCTCAAAAGTTTCATCTTTGATTTCTTTTACAAAAGAATAAAAAAATAATAAAAATAAAGATTTTTTTTAAAAAAAAAATTAACCTTTAAATCTTTTATCCTTGGCATTCTAAAATGGACAAAGTACCCTTTGTTTTTACCTCTATGGTATGTCTTCAATGGTTCGCTTGGAACGTAGTCTATTGTCATAAAGAGTGTAAAGCTTTGCAAGTGATGGTGCAAGATGTCCTTTTTTTAAATGTTGTATATAATAAATCCTATCTCACATGATATATTTCTACTTTTGTTAATGAACATTAGACCTTAGAGTGTCAACAACAACGGTTTTTCTATGTAACTGTGGTGATGGGTGTCGAATCCACCAAAGATAATCCTTCTCTCAACTGAATTTGTAATAGCAGTGAGTAGCGTCAAATCCGCAGAGATTGGTGAAGATTTATTCTTTGATAAAAATTGGGAGAATTTAAATCAAGAAACTAAATAATGAATAAAACTAATAAATGAATACAGTAGTTAACAAGAAAATCAGAATAATAAAAACTTTCATTCAAGATTTAATTTTAGTATTGATTCTCTCAATTGATCATTGACTTAAAAATAAAAACTTTAATTTTGGGTAGATTGGTTATGGTCATTGAGGATCAGTCCTCTAACAACTAATCTTTCCCTACTTTATCGATAACCTTTGGATCCATCCTTTGAGTTATTCCCTAATTAATAAACATAACCTTCGGATCTGTCCTTTGAGTTATGTCTATTAATTGCATAAAAAAAGACCCAATTCCTAGTCAGTAAACCCGGAAAAGCCATGTTTATTTAAACTAGGATATACATTCTCATAGCAAACTCTCCAGGGCATTGATTACCCATTCAAGGATACTATTTATCACTTATATAAGAATAATAAATGATTATTCTAATTGACTAAGTATTGTATTAATCATAAAACAACATGCCTCTTGTCTAAGTATTAATACAATAACATAATAAACATGGAAAACGCATAAATACCTGAGAATTAAAGAAAACTAATAATCCGAAGTCTCACAATTGGCGAAAATCAAACTTCCATTAATTTTGATTGAAAGATGTAATTAGCTATATATGGAAAAGAAAAATAAAGAAATGAAAATAGAAAACATTGTGCTGTTCTTCCTCAGAACTGTGGCTTCCTCTTGTTGTAGCTTGTGATCCCCAATCTCTGAAAATGCGTTCCTTCTTATAGAAGATTCCTGACAATTTTGTCATTTCCATTGTTCGCTTTAGCAATGCAATTCTTCTCAATTCGGTTGTTTCCTTTCTTTCTCCTTACCCATTTGATGGTTTCCTTCTTCCTCCTTGCCAATGCAGTGGTTTCTAATTTAGTCATTTTTCAATTCAGCTTCTTCCTTAGATGTCTGATCGCAAGAAATAACGAAATATCTTGTTAGAACCAGAAGACCAGAGACACAGTATAGACAGACCAATATCATACAAAGAGAAACAAATATATAAAGTATACCTTATGTCAAAAGCACTTACCCGAATGTAGTAGAAGAAGCAAATATAAACTAGTACGAACTCGAACAGAGTGAGTTGAGGTGTACGTACAATACTTTTCTTTAAGGTATTTGAACACACCATTTAGTGCATATTGGGTTTGACATTGACGTTCTCACCTCCAAGATACAACAACTCCTTAGATCTGAAAGCTAGCACTCCAACAGATACTACTTGCTAAGGAGATATGAAGGTAGTACACAGCACATGAATGAAGAAAACAAAATAGAAATTTTCTAACTCTAGAATACGAATTTCTGTTTTTTTTCACCAAAATCAGAGTGAGACTTTTGTTCAGAACTTCACTTCTATTTATAGACTCGCATGGACACCTTCAGAGAGCTACATCTGTACGTAAGGTCACCTTTAGAGAATTATGACTATATGATCAATCACCTCCCTCTTGCATGCGCGTGATCCACACTTAGCTCTCTACCGGCATACACCCCACTTAGGAGCTTTATATGCATGTATAAATTATATAATCGTTAGCTCCATCCAATATAGAACTAAACACATATGGTAAATTAAATTACCTAATATATATGTCGAATTGCCAAAACCCTTTGATTGGAATCTATACATCCAGAAGAGTTCTCTGGAGTAAGAATTAAACAAGAGTCCTAAAACAAAACTAGGGAGATAGAGTTTTAATGTTTTGAAACTTATCTAAATAGTATATTATATTATATTATATTTTTATTTTAAAACATTTCACGAAAATCCTTCTGATTTGGACAAAATCAAATCTATAGCTTTGAACATAATCAAATATATAGCTTTGAACATAATCAAATCCTCCATCTTAATTTGGGTATTATTCTTTGATTTGATTTAATGTGGTAATATGGTTTTAACCATTCTTTTTATGGATCAAATGCTATAATCTGTGATATCCAAATAAAACAACCAATTAGTCTAATTAAAATACAAAGGATTTGATATAATATTAATGCAATTGAGTGACCTATCATGTGGCCTTCCCCTTGACTCTCCTAATGTTGAGTCAAGTTACTTCATAGAATAGTAGAATGAAGACTAAGCATCAATGCTTTTTTACATTGATTTTTTTAAAAAACTATTTTCTTATTTTTCGTTCTTCCTTTTCTCCCTCTTTGTTGAAATACTAGATGCATTTTATTTTACATTTTTTTCTTCTTCCTCTTTTATAAAAACTCTTCAGTTTTTATTTTCGCTTTTTCCTTTATTTCGGGAAGAGTCTGTTAAGTGCGGTTAGATGTATTTTTTTTTCTTTCTCCCTTCATCTTTTATCAAAATCTATTAAACATAATATATTCTTTTAATTTCTCCCCCTAAAAATCCATAAAAAAAACAAAAGCAAAAACTAAGAAAAGCTTCTATAAAAGAGGAAAAATAAAAGATGAAACATAGATAATCACATATAATGGTTTCATATAAGAAGAAAAAGAAAAAAGTTGATAAAAATAATAATAATAAATTACTTTAATTGACTTAAGTGACAAAAAAAAAAAATGTAATTTGGCCATCTTAAATATTAGGGGAGAAGAAGTTTACTTTTATGGAGGAATTAGAAGTAAAAGTTTTGAGAGGAAAAAAAGAAGTAAATAGAGTATTTTAAAAAAAAATTGTAAATAAAATGTAAGTATAGGGAAGAAATTTTTTTGTTAAAATTTAACATTTAAATAGTATTTTTCTCCCAAATGTCAAGACTGAGCGAGATGAGGTAGACATGCCTTTGGCATAGTGGTCCGAGCCTCCTATGTAAAGACATGACACTAAAAATGTTTTGGATTTGAAGTTTCATCTTCCGTATCCCTTCCACCAAAAAAGGGTTATGAGTCTTCTGATTGGTTTGATGATGGAAAAGAGTGAGAGAAACAAAGAGCATGAACGCATGTATTAAGTTTTAAACTGTAGTCAAATGAAGATGTATTAAGTTGCAGTCAAATGACGAAACCTTTAATAAATAATACCTATAGAGAGAAGTGGAATCCTTTCATTACATGGATTGGATAGATTAGTAAATGGATTAGCCAAACATATGCCATTCATGTGGGTCCCACAACATATCTCCATTGAAATTTTTATATTTTAGTGAACAAAGAGTGACTGTATTGATAAAATAAAGAGACTTTCACATGTGAGTCTTCGTAGTGAAGCATAAATTAATGATTTATATATCTCCTTAGTGTAATATATTAGGTACCAGTCCCAACCAGATTAACACCATTAGCCGCTATAGTTGTATTCAAATTTCAAGCCTGGAATGATCAAAATACCCTTCAAGTTATTTAATACAATGTAGGGTAAATATCACTTATCTCCCCTCCTAGTTGGCCAAATGGTACTAAGACCCCATTTTAGTTGGATAATATCACTCACCTCTCCTCTTATCTAGCAAAGTTATCAAATGCTTTCCTTCTGTCTACTTTTTCCTTAAGTTCTAACTTTATCATTAAATATTTTTCTAAAGTCGCAAATTACCATAAATTAAAAAGATATTTTAGTTTAAATTCCAAATTACTCTCAAGTAATTTTATTATTAAAATCTTAAAATATCCTTAATTACCTTTGTAGTTAAAACATTAAATTACCTTTAATTAATTTTATTCCAAGACCCACAAATACCCATATGTCTTTTAATCCAGATGCATTTCTTTCATTAGGAAACAAAAGAAAAAGAAAACCTAAGAAAGATGGTTAAATTATTTATTTATTTTATTTAGTTCTAATGAAGAATAACATATAAATAAAGAACATATGAGCATTTTGAATTTTTAATAATAAAATTTATTGAAGATAATTTATGAATTTAACTATTAAAATAATTGAGGTTATTTTAGGTTTTAATAATAATATTAATTGAAAGTAATTTAAGATTTTAATTACTGTAGTAATTAAAGATAATTTAGAATTTAAATAAAACATATTTTCAATTGAGGATAATTTGGGGTTTTAAAGAAGTATTTGATGGTAAAAATAGAATTTAACAGAAAAAGTTAACAGAGGAGATAAATGATATTATCCAACTAAGAGGGGTCCAAGTGTCATTTGGTCAACTAAGAGAAGAGGTAAGTGATATTTACCCTTAAAATTATAACTAAAATGCTTCTTAACTATTCACAACATATATTTTTTTGGGAATATATACTAATTAGTTAACTTTTTTTTTTTTTTTTTGTCATTAAAGGTTTATTAATATGTAGTTTAATATATATATTAAACATAGTTAAATGGCATTTTTAGGTAGGGGTGTAAACGGACCGGATTCGGATCAGATAGTGGTAATACCATATCCACATCCTATTATATTAGGACGGATCGGATAATATCCTATTAGTTATCGGACAAATTTAGTCGGATTCGGATGATAATTGGATAGTTATTTCTTAAGTAGATTCTTTTAAATGAGCATGAATACAGGTTTTCGACTATCTGTTTACATCTTTACCATCTTATTTGTGAGGGCTAGGTTTGAAATTTAATAATTCAGTGACTTAGCTATTTTAATAAAAAATAATAATAATAAAAAAATATAAAAAAATAGTCACATATCAGAGGTGAATTCTTTTATAAAAATAAGAAAAATAAATTTAAATAAGTAACTTAGTCGAATAATTTTATCAGACGGATTATAATCGGTAAGAAAGGGGTATACCATATCCACATCCTATTAGTAACCGGACGGATTCAGATACCCCTAAACAGATGCAGATGAGAATTCGAAAGCAGATTTCGATTATCCATTTACACCCGTAATTTTAGGGTAGTACTGTATACGAAAATTATCCTCATACTTTACTAATACAGAAGCGTTTGACACCAAGTTCAATCGTTCTATGGCTTTAATGCACAAAATGACACTGTATGTGATCAACATAGAAATTCTTTCTTCTTTATTTTGTTTTCATCATCATCAAACTAGTCAATTGGACTAGGCGTCCATAGACTCAGGTGATAGAAGCGGAAGATAAGGTTGGGGTGTGGGGGTGGAAGGACGAAAGTTGGAACCCAATATGCGCGCAGAGTCCTTTCCTCCCAATTATCCGTCCTCCCATCTCTCTCTCTCCCCCCTTCCCCTTCCCCCTCCCCCTCCCCCTTCCTCACATCTAGGATTGCCTTTATGAGGATGGGGGCATGGGGAGACAGTTTGCCTAGGTGGAGAAGATCTGGATCCACCCAAGACCTTAGTCTTATTGTTTCTACATAAGAAGTTGCTACTATAAGTAAGCCAACTAGAAAGTCAAGGATAGCTCCAAGAAATAGGTGTATTGTTGTTACTTGGGTCTTGATACCTCTTTACTTGTTTCTTCCAAACGATCTTAGTCTGGTATTCCTTGTACTCCTTGTTTATTGTTGCCATTAGTACGCCTTCCCTCCTTGTACTCGAAAAAGCTTCAATCCTGCTTCTTGCGAAATTTTGGACTGTTGGATATGAGATTTCAACCAAAATCTCAATCAAATTTGGAGTGTATATAATAAATTTTTATATTCATAAATTTTTTTAATGAATATTGATAATATTGGATGAAATTTGTCCTAAATAGAAGGATCTGGACAGGATGGAACAACAATATGATATGAAGAAGATACCCATATAACCCTGAGGGGTGGCTCAATTGGCAAAAGACCAACGCTTCCACATAGGATGTTAGTTTTTTTTATTTATTAAAATCTATATTAAGTTTCAAAATTAGTTTTTGTATTTCTTTTATTTAATTGTTTTGTTATTGTGTGGGACCCATGAGATAAGGGTGGTAATGAGGCACCCATGAGTAATGGAGGCCCTTCATGACCTTGGTTATGAATTTCTGCATGACATTGGTCATGGGTCTTAAAGGTCTTGATCATAGTGATGTGGTGGGCTTACTTGTAGGGTGGAATTTACTTAAATTCTAACTCTTGACCTTCAATTCTCATTTCAACTTCATGACCATTCATGGCAATTACCATGAGTGGGGTTAAGGTTTTTGAATGGATTAAATCCAATTCATTCAAAAGAAGTGAATATGAGAGTTACTTCTCCAATTAGTGGAGGAGGGACAAGCAAAGAATTGATTCTCCTCCTTGTGAGGAGGTGAGTCATTATGATTCAATGACCCAATTCATTGCCTTGAGGAGCAATTGATTAGGGAGGAAACCATGTGGCATCAAGAACAACAGTTTCTTCCACTCTACCACGTTGCAGTGACACCACAAGAATAAAATTGCGAGACTCAAATTGCAGTCAGGGAAGTGGACTGAATCAGAAGAGGAGATCACTACTGAAGTCTTGAGGCATTTTTTTGACGCATTTAAGTCTGAAGGGATTAATGCCCAATCGTTGCAAACAGTTTTAGAGCATCTCCATCTATGGCTTGAAGAACAGACAACCAAATGCTATAAAAAATTATAGATTCTCAAGAAATCAAGAGAGCCCTCTTCGCAATGAAACCTTCAAAGTCTCCGGGCCCCGATGGATTTCCACCAGGTTTCTTTCAAAGATATTGGAATCTAGTGCAAGATAATTTGATCTCGGTGGTTCAAGACGCATTTCAAAGATCAAAAATCAGTCCAATGCTCAATCAAACCTACATGTGCTTCATCCCAAAAAATTAGAATCCTGAGAAGATAGAACATTATTGCCCCATCAGCCTTTGTGGTGTGATTCAAAAGGTAATCACAAAGATAATGGTAGATCGTTTTAAAACACTACTAGACCCTTTGATTTCAGAATGTCAATCTACATTTGTTCCTAACCGATCCATATCTGGCAATATTCTCTCTGCACATGAGACATTTCATTTTCTTAGAGGAAAGAAGAAAGGGAAACAAAAATCCATTGGCCTCAAACTAGATATGCAAAAAGCATTCGACCGCCTAGAATGGTGTTTCATAGAAGGAGTGCTGCGTAAACTGGGTTTTTGCAATGCTTCGGTCAACTTAGTTATGGAGAGCATTCGCACAACTTCCTACCAATTCTTGATTAATGGCTGTATAGAAGGGAACATATCTCTTACTCAGGGAATACGGCAAGGAGACCCTATCTCCCCATTCATCTTTATTCTCTGCACCCAACTTTTGTTCGCATCAATCAAAGCAGAGGAAGAGAACAAGATACAAGGAATGCAGATAAGGAATCGTGGAATCCCAATTACACACTTACTCTTTGTAAACGATTGTTTAGTCTTCTGAACACTCAATTTAGAGAAGGTGTTTAATTTAAAATCTTGTTTGGAGGAATACTGTGTAGCAAGTGGACAAGCAATCAACTTATGCAAATCATCCCTGATGTTTAGTGCAAATACTCCTCTTAAATTCAGATGATGGTTTGCTCGTATCTTGAAAATAAAGTACTGTTCTCCTCCATCTAAATATCTTGGTCTCCCAACAGCAGTGGGGCGTGATAAACTACACTTCAATAGTGATCTGCAGGAGATATTATCCAACAAACTTCAAGGATGGAAAAACAAATTGTTGTCTCATGCTGGGACAACAGTTCTCCTCAAATTCGTGGCTTTCTCCATGTCAAATTATGCAGGTTCTCACTTTAAACTTCCTCAATCTCTTCATGAATTCACTAGACAGCAGGCTGCAAATTTTTTATGGGGTGAGAAAGAAGGTAAAAAGAGAATCCATTGGATAAGCTGGGCAAGATTGTGCAAGTCCAAAAATAAAGGAGGCCTTGGGTTTAGAAATTCAAAGTTACAAAATCATGCTTTACTCACCAAACTGGCTTGGAAGCTATATTCAAATCCTTCCTCTCTCTGGGCTAGACTGATGAAAGGTATTTACTATAGCCGCTGCGATTTCATGAAGGCTCGACTTGGATCATATCCATCGTGGGCATGGAGAGGAATCTTACAAGGGAGAAAAGTTCTTGAAGAAGCCTCATCTGGAGTGTGGGCAATGGGTGAAAAATTCAAATATGGAATGATAGATGGATCCCCTCTCTCCCTACAGGTAGAGTTAAAGCTCTTAGACCAGCTGATTGTCGTATCAATGGGGTCCATGAACTCATTGATGTATCTAATAGATGCTAGAAAGTGGATCTAATTCACCAAACTTTCCCTGCTCAGGTGAGTAAAGCCATTTTAGACATAAATCTGAGTCTCTTCCACAGAGAAGATGAATTGATATGGGGAGCCTCTCAAACAGCCTCTTCAGTGTCAAATCTGTGTACCACCTGCTTAGCAATTTAGAAGAACAACAAGAATTGGAGAAGGTGAGCACCTCACGCCCTCGTAGACAGGTTCCTGAACAAGCTTGGAAAAATATCTGAAAGATCAACACCGTACCAAAATTGAAGGACTTCTTATGGAGATCAGTAGCATGAGGTGCGGCTTCAATTGAAGAACTTAATCGTAGAAGAGTTGAGATCGATCCATCTTGCTCATTTTGTGGTCATCCGATGGAAACCATGGACCATATTATTTTGGACTGCACAATGACTAGAATGGTTTGCCTTGGGTCTTCATTATCTTTCATACCCCCACCTCTCGCCATCGATGAGTGATTGGATTCAAAGCTGGTCACACCTACCAAATTTGGGGAAAGAAGAAAAAGGCAGAGTAATTTCCTTATGCAGTTTTGTGGTTTGGCACTTGTGGATGGCCATAAATGCATGACTCTTCTCTGCAAAAAAGATAACCCCAATGGAAGTGATTGAAGCAGCGGAATGTGACTTCAAAGAATTCACAATTGCCTACAAAATAGAGACCCAAACTCCTCCACACCGAGTATCATCTCAGGAAGAAAGACAATGGGAGCCTCCTCCATTGGGATCCTTTAAAATAAACACTGATGCATCTTTTAATGCCCAATCAAGGAAAGGGGGTATTTCATCCACGATCACTCAGGCAACCGCACTGTGGCTGTCTCTGAACCTTTCTCTTTCCCATCTGCTGCAATCAGTGAAGCAATGGCAATTAGAAACGGAATCCTACATGCGATTGGTGAAGGATATGATCATCTAATAGTGGAAAGCGATTGCAACTTTGTAATTCAGTACATAGTAGACCTGGAGAAGTCGATCCCATCCGATATTGAAGTATTGATTTCAGATATTCGAAGACTAGGAAACTCACTATTATCTTGTTCTTTTTCTTACATACCAAGAGGCATCAACATTGTAGTTGATGCTCTTGCTTGGAGTGCCTCTCTACTCCATGTATAACGATTTGACCATGCTCCTCTCCTTGGATTTGGGGTTTGTGTGTCCCTGTTTCCTTGGTTCCTTCGCGCCTTCTTTTGAATGAATTACTTTCCTACCAAAAAAAAAAAAAAAAAAAAAAAAAAAAAAGAGAATCTTAAGGGGTGTAAGGTGTGGTTTGAGCCTATATAAACCCAACCCTTCCTTGTATGTGGTGTGGAATAGAGACATTCCTCACACTTGCATTATTTACTTACTTTAATAGTTTCTTCCTTTGAATTTGTCTAAGTGTTGTGCTCTAGTTTTTAGCTCCTTGAAAGGACTAGTAGAACTACCTCATCCTCTAATTGGAGGTTGCTTTATCTTGGAGGTGGTGGTGCAAAGAACCCTTGGTAGTAGGGTGCATCAATTACCTTAAAGACAGCACTCAAGGTGTGACTCAACCTCATTTATCAGTGGTTCATTCATTGCAACATCAAGTTCTCCGGATTGGTTAATGATCTTCATCTTTCAATTGTATTGCAATTTCATTTTTTTGTTTTGTATAATTTTTAATACAATTACCCCATAGGAGGTCAGAGTTCGAATCTCCTTGGGGTTAGGGGTGAAACCCTGCCTATATTAATTATATAAAAGCTATTGTATTGCAATTTCATTTTTTTGTTTTGTATAATTTGTAATACAATGGTCCCATGCTTAAACTGCCAAATGAACCTCAAATAAAAAAATTAAAAAAAAAAAAAAAAAAAAAAAAGAAAAAGAAGAAGTAGATGCCCATACTTAAAATATGGTGGACCATCAGATAAAGTGGAGCCCACACCTCAATTGTTTGATAAGTCCCTCGGAGCTGTGGAGTGCCTTTCAAGCATGAAAGAAGATGGTGTCTCTTGCAAATTACAAATACCCAAGTGGAAGACAATTCAGAGTATTGAACTGATCTAACATAAAATACAGGTTCAGTTTTCACTTGAAAATGACTTTCTTATTTTTTTTCTGGGTAGGATCTTGAAAATGACTTTTCAAGAAACGGTTTCTTCTGGAAGGATTTGAGATCAGAAAATATAGCTTTGGATATAAAGGGAGAAGAAAGGTAGAAATCACGCTTTGTCAGCCATTAGAGAGCTTTAGTGAAGAGTTACCTTCCCTTCTCTGGTATTCTAATATAATATTCAAGAAATGATACCTGGGCTTTTTTGGTGATTAATTAAGAGATTGAGAGTGTGGGGAAAAAGGCAAAAGGTAGTGATTCATTGCACTCAGTTTCTGCTAAGAACATAAAAGGGAAACTTGGATACCATGATTGAGTTTGTCACTCGGAAAAGGTAGATTTTCATTGTCTTTGGAGTGCTAGTTGGAGAGGTGAACTGGGTTTGCTCATATCGTGCATTTCATGGTTTTGATCTGTGAACAGGGTGGAGTTTCTCTGTGCTGTTCTTTGACGAGTTTTGGACTTAGAGGTATGTTAAATGACAAGGGTTTTATTAAGTCCTTTTGAAGATTGAACTTCTGTTTTATCTCAAGTGGTTGGAGTTCATTTAGCCTTGAAGAACTACTCTCTTTTGAGTTCAAAGAACGAAAATAACTTGAACGATTGTTTTCGTGATGTTTGACTTCAATTGAAATCAGAACGATACCAATCATTCCGATTTTCTTTGTTTAGGAAATTGGAAGTCTTAAGATTTGGATTTACTTCAATTTTTCGGTTATGGGTGTTCTCTTCCAATTACGAAATGTGGTATGTCTTGATGATAAATGCCGTGGCAGGGGTATTTTCTGAATCAACTAAGC
This sequence comes from Hakea prostrata, assembly GCF_041222555.1. NCBI lineage: Eukaryota > Viridiplantae > Streptophyta > Magnoliopsida > Proteales > Proteaceae > Hakea > Hakea prostrata. The sequence goes on from NC_142602.1 coordinate 68,208,323, forward strand.
TTCTCGCTGCTCTTTGCTTCTGGTTGTTGTTCTACTTTCAAACATAATTAGAATGCTTGGGGTCTATGAATTAAAGAGAGTTTTGGTGCTGGGGTTTCCTGGATTTGTTTTGCTGTTTGCCCTGCTCTCTGGTTCTGAAGGATTAAACACAGAAGGACAGCTCCTGTTGTCACTGAAGAGTAGCCTTCATGATGACTTCAATCATCTGAGTAGTTGGAATTCTGATGACCAAACGCCATGTGGATGGAGGGGTGTGAATTGCACACTCGATTATGATCCACTTGTTCAGTCCCTTGATCTCAAAAACATGAATCTCTCAGGTACCCTATCTTCGAGTATTGGTGGTTTGTTCCACTTGAAGTATCTCGATTTATCATTCAATAAGTTCTCTGGCAGCATACCCAAGGAGATGGGAGACTGTTCAGTTTTGGAGATTCTTAATCTGAACAACAATGGGTTTGAAGGTATTATTCCTATTGAATTGGGTGGTCTATCTAATTTAATAAAGTTGAATATATACAACAATAAACTCTCTGGATCATTTCCAGAGTCGCTGGGGAATCTTTCCTTCTTGGAAGAACTTGTAGTATTCACTAACAATCTCACTGGGCCACTGCCTCGTTCATTTGGAAATCTCACGAGATTAAAAATTTTTCGAGCAGGTCAGAATGCAATTTCCGGAAGCCTGCCAGCGGAAATTGGTGGATGTGTGAGCTTGCAACTACTGGGTCTTGCACAGAACTCTTTAGGAGGTGAAATACCTAAAGAGATTGGAATGCTTGGAAACTTGACTGAGCTGATCCTTTGGCAGAACCAGATATCAGGAATTATTCCCAAGGAGATTGGGAATTGCACAAACCTTAGGACTCTTGCTCTGTATGGGAATGAACTTGTTGGTGCGATTCCTGTTGAGATTGGAAACCTGAAAAATTTGGATCAGTTATACCTTTACTTGAATGGGCTGAATGGGACAATTCCAAAGGAAGTTGGCAACCTTTCTCTGGCAACAGAAATTGACTTCTCTGAGAATTATTTAATAGGAGAGATACCAGTGGAGTTTGGCAAGATAGAGGGTTTATGTTTACTCTACCTTTTCCAGAACCAGCTTACAGGTGTCATCCCTGATGAGCTTAGCAGGTTGGTGAATTTGACCAAGCTTGATCTCTCAATTAATCAGCTCACTGGTCCTATTCCTGTTGGATTTCAATATTTGAAAGAACTACTCCAGTTTCAGCTCTTTGACAACTCATTGAGTGGTACCATTCCTCAGGGCCTTGGAGTTTATAGCCAACTGTGGGTGGTTGACCTTTCGAATAACCAGCTAACTGGACCAATACCTCGTCATCTCTGTAGACTGTCTAACTTGATTTTACTAAATCTAGGTTCAAACATGCTGAATGGAAACATACCTGCTGGAGTTACAGAATGCAAATCATTGGTCCAGCTTCGTCTCTCTGGAAACCAGCTTACAGGGAGTTTTCCTTCTGATCTATGCAAATTGGTCAGTCTCTCTGCTGTTGATTTGGACTCAAATGGGTTCAGTGGGTCCATTCCTCCTGAAATTGGGAATTGCAAAACATTGCAAAGACTTCACCTATCAGCTAATAACTTCATCTCTGAATTACCAAGAGAAATAGGAGATCTTACCCAGTTGGTTATCTTTAACATCTCGTCAAATATGTTCACTGGACGGATACCACGAGAAATCATCAATTGTAAGATGCTTCAGCGTCTTGATCTAAGCCAGAACAACTTTGTTGAAGCTCTACCATATGAGCTTGGAACCCTTTCGCAGTTGGAACTTCTCAAACTTTCAGACAACAAGTTTTCTGGGAGTATTCCCACTGCATTAGGAAATCTATCCCACCTGACTGAGTTGCAGATGGGTGGTAATACATTTTCTGGTGTGATACCCCCAGAATTGGGTGCACTGTCAAGCTTGCAGATTGCTATGAATCTTAGTTACAATAATCTTTCTGGCAATATACCACCTGAGCTTGGGAATCTCAATTTACTGGAATTGCTCCTGCTGAACAATAATCAGTTGAGCGGGAATGTTCCCAAGACATTTGGAAGTTTGTCAAGCTTATTGGGGTGCAATGTTTCATACAATGACCTAACTGGAACTTTACCTTCCATTCCACTGTTCAAGAACATGGATGTCAGCAATTTCATTGGCAATAAAGGCCTATGTGGTGGGCCTCTTGCTGACTGCAGTGTGCCTCCATCTTCATCTTCTTCCCCAACATCATCAAAAGGTGTATCTGCCTCTATGGCTAAAATCATTGCAATAGTTGCGGCAGTTGTTGGTGGGATTTCTCTCATTCTAATTGTAATTCTTGTACACTTCATGAGGCGTCCAGTTGAGATAATTGCTCCTCAAGATAGACAATCAACTTCTCCTGTGTCAGACATTTACTTTTCCCCAAAGGAAGGGTTCACTTTCCAAGATCTGGTCGAAGCCACAAATAACTTTGATGACTGTTTTGTTATTGGAAGGGGAGCTTGTGGAACTGTGTATAGGGCAGTTATGGAATCTGGACAGATAATTGCTGTGAAGAGGCTTGCATCTAATAGAGAAGGAAACAATGTTGACAACAGTTTCCGTGCTGAGATTTTAACATTGGGAAAGGTAAGGCATCGGAATATTGTGAAGCTGTATGGCTTTTGCTATCACCATGGTTCCAATCTTCTTCTTTATGAATATATGGCGAAGGGCAGCCTTGGGGAATTGCTTCATGGAGAATGCCGTGGCCTTGACTGGCAGACAAGGTTCATGATTGCTCTAGGGGCTGCTCAAGGGCTTGCTTATTTGCATCATGACTGTAAGCCTAAGATCATTCACAGAGACATAAAGTCAAACAACATTCTACTTGATGATTGCTTTGAAGCTCATGTTGGTGATTTCGGATTGGCTAAGGTGATTGACATGCCACAATCCAAATCAGTGTCTGCAGTTGCAGGTTCATATGGTTATATTGCACCTGGTAAGCTTGTCGTGTCCCCAACCTCTCTGTCTAATCAACTTCTGAACAAGCAGCATTTAGTGAATTTTCTGTGAACCCAGCATTTTTTTTTATGGTATCAGTACCTTGACCTAGTTGTCTGTCTAACATATTCTGCATAGGGACCTTGGTTTGACATTGAGTGAAACTTACATTCAAATCAATGTTTGTTATGGTAGCATCATATTATTGTATTAATCCTAGTAGGTTTATTTTATGTTTTTAGGATTATAATCAATATTCCAAAATTACTAGATTATAAGTATCATTGTTTAACTAAAATTAACAAAAGCTTCTACATTCTTTCTGTGTCCAACCATTTCAGCTGAACTGCCAGTGTCACCCAAGTTTAGGTCAGTTGAGATGACTGATAGAATGCACTTTAGGTGCACCCTGATGTGAATCATGTAATATGCTTTCATGGTTGCCGATCAGCTGTCAGCTATTAGCTCCACATTTGCATAGTACTCCATCTTAGTTATACTTTCTATCTGCTGGAAGTTTTATAAATTAGATGCATTAATTTAGGGTGTCCTCTTGAACACAGGATTTTTTTTTTGGGCGGGGGGTGGTCGGGGGTGGGGTTAGTAATATCGATATAAAATATAAGTTTTCCTTAGTGAGATTTCTGATAAAGAAATGCATTTCCTATTGTCATTTTCTGGCCATCTGGGTATTGTTGGATGCTTAAATTTCTACCATTAACACCAAGAGACAGAAAAAAGGCGGGCAGGAAGTAAATTAGCTTTCTGTGAGCTCCTTCTACATATCTCTTATCTAATATATCAAATTGTTTCTATGAATAATTATATGAGTAAGGTTGAAGCAAAATCCTTTTGTAGTCACCCCTAAGCCTATGAGGACAGACATAGCATTATGCACGCACACATGTCTGTTTTTCAACCTTTGGTTCACTTATGTCCATGCCTTTGTTGCATGATGTAGACATTGAGAGCCTCCAATGAACATCCCCAGTCCATGCTAATCCTTTAAGACTTCTTTTATGATATAATCCTTCTTCACATGTTGTATTCATACCATTAACATGTGGAAATGATTTCTGTACCAATCAGTGACTTAACACCAATCACATATCTATGCTATGGGGATCTTATATTTGTTCCACAAGTAATATCCATAAATTTGAAGACTGCTTCAAATTATGGGCCAGTTGAGGCCTATTAAGGGAATAATAGAAGTTACCTCATGAAAGAAATTGAAAGACAGTCTTAATGTCAAATTGATTTGGTTGCACAAGCAAAATAAATCTTACTGGGGTTTAAATTGATTCTTCACAAGGTCAACTGATGGCTAACAGGTTTTGGAAATAAGTTTTAATAAACTAGATTGAGTGACCACTTTGGAGCGGATGGTCTTCAATTTTCTTTTGTTGATAGTCAATTCATAGTTTTAACTTGTGGTTGAGATTGAACGATACTATTTCAAATACTTTGTATTGTTTTTTTTTTTGCCCTATTTCTTCTGATCTATATATATATGTTTTTCCCCATCAGAATATGCATTCACCATGAAAGTGACTGAAAAATGTGACATCTATAGCTATGGAGTTGTTCTGTTGGAGTTGCTGACTGGCAGAGCACCAGTACAACCATTAGACCAAGGAGGTGACCTTGTTACGTGGGTGAGAAATTATGTTCAGAATCACTCTTTGACATCTGGAATTCTTGATGCTCGATTAAATTTAGAAGACACGAGTACTGTTGATCACATGATTACTGTCTTAAAAATTGCTCTACTCTGTACAAGTATGTCGCCTTTTGACCGCCCAACAATGCGACAAGTTGTGTCAATGCTGATTGAGTCTAGTGAGATGAAAGGGAGCTTTATTTCTTTTCCATTTAGTGATACCTTCCCTCTGAAAGATACCTCTAGTGATTGAATCTACTATGTTAAATAATCTAATTATTCTTTCTTTGTTGCTGATTCCTCCTTGTATTATTTAAAAATAATAAATTGATAAAGTTTCTGTACATAACCGTTTTTATATAATATTGATCACTCACCTCTGTGATCACCTTCTGTTGGTTCAGCATTACTCAAATAATGTATCCTCATCTGCATCTCTTTCTTTCTTTCTGTCTCTGAAAGAATTACAATGGATTGAAGTAATGACAAAGCAAATAATAATAAGCTATGCAGGATAAATTGCCACAAAGTTAAATGTTTCATTATATGCATTTCATGGAGACAGATATGGAGACAAAAACACAGCCACAGTATTTGTCTATTTTACTGAAAGAAGTGGTTCTGCAGTTCTGAAGAGAAGCCTCCCTTTTTCTTATGGTGGGAACAGGATAGGGAGGGTGTGAAGCATGTTTTATGCTTTTATATGCTCATCTCAGAGTGGGGATGGCAAGACATTTCAAGAGATATTGGTAGGATCTACACCAACATCGGAATGATGGGTGAAATTGCAATATTACTTGGCCAGATTAAGTTTTTATTGCCTGCTCAATGTTTATGCATGATAGGTTGTTTAAGGGCTTTATGTCATCCTAGTTTGGCCAGTGAGGAGTGAGGACCACTGTTTTATGATGCATATTCAGGTTCACATGCCCCTTTCATGGCAGCTACAAATTCTGTTTTCCACCCTCACAATTCAAAGAAAAGATTGAACCTCCTTGGGTTGAAACTGAATAGAAGTCACTGTCACATTTAAAATTATCAGCAGACATCAATGTTGGATAAGCTTTAGTTAATTCTTGCTGTACTTTTTTGTGACATTCGAATCTCTTTCCCCTTGAATTAAATTATAGCTCACATGAAGCCCTGGCTTAATCTGAACCCTCAAACTTCTTAACTTATCAATAATGCTTTTGGTTGCTGTCTCCAACTGCTTGTTTAGTACTCTACTTAGTTCTCTGCTATGACTCTCTTGAGATCAATTCAAAATCTCTGGCTTTTCCTTTTATATATGTCACTTTCTTTCTTGCCACACAAGTACTGCCTGAAAATTATGTTGTTTCAGGTACCACCACATTTTGTTTTTCTTTTTGGGGTTGTCTGGGGTGTGGGGACCTATGATGGTAAATCTGATCAACTTAATCTTGTTTCATATCATAAGTTCAATACTGTTACCTTCATTTTCTGCTGTTATGCATTTGGGAACTAGGTCATCCTTGAACCTAAAGAAATACATGAAAGAAGTGAACCAACACTTCACATTGTCGCTGGATCATTTAGTGTTTGCTTGTTATGTACTTACATTGGCATTAGGCCAAGAACTGTGTGCCAGCATGAGCATTTTGTTTCTTTTATGTGACAACTTGTGCTTTCTTCAGTGAATAGATTAAATTATGACTGTTACCTGATAACAATATTTTATTTTTGGTAACACCTGATAATTAACAATATTTTGTTGCTTGCCTCAGTATTTTCTTAATGTTGATTCATTTACCATTATAACATAAACTAGTATAACTTAATTTGCTTGTGAAAAGGCCCAAAAGAGAGTGAAATGGGTACTTGCATGATCTTTTTGTTTGCCGGCTACATCTGATCAATGTGTTTTCTTGACGGTTTTCAACCACATAATTGTTGGGTGGGGTTTACCGTGGGACCCAATGGAGTTTTACTTTTCATTATTTTTTAACATTTATAGGTGGACCCCACCCATTAATATCTGGTTAAAAACTATCATGAGAGCACATTGCTTTTCCTTGACAAGAAGGTGATCCGACTCAAAGTGATTCATTTTGTCAGTATTTAGAGGTGGATGGATCCCACTCGTATTGTGTATTGTGTAATTGAGAAGTGTCGGAAAAGCATATTATTTTCCCGAAGAGGTGATTTGGAATCTTATGCACATGCAGCAGTGGAGAAGCATATATGTGGATTCACTCTTGGAATTTTTATTATTATTATTTTCTTTTATAGAAAAATATATTTACTCAAAC